>NC_136622.1:34591463-34748963 GCF_933228915.1 Telmatherina bonti
AACGGAAGCAACCAAATGAAACCAACTGACCTAACAAATGACACACGAGGAGAAACTTACATAGTGGCTGATCAGCCCAAATGAAAACAGACAAAGGGGATGACACATAAAAACAAAATGAACAAAATAAACCCTAAATTCCTCCTCCCATTTCTGCAACTGATCTGGTCCACTTAGCTGGTTCACAGCCACAGGACTGGAGCGGCTGGAACTCACAGGAAAAAGAAAACAAATGAAAAAAATGATACCATCACAACATAAACTAAGATGCATGCTTTTTCAGAAGAGTTGTGATGCTACATGAAAATAATGTCTAACAAAAATATTGGTTTGTAAATTAAATCCTGGTTAAACAAAATAAATCCAAGTGTATGTGTTCGAGGGTGAGACTCGAAAAAATAAGATTGCTGGTTGAGACGGCAGATTATGAACTATGATCCCGGTTAGAGAACCAAGGCACTTGGAAAGAGTGTGTGTGTGTGTGTGTTTGTGTGTGTGTCTGTGTGTGTGTGTGTGGTCTGAAAATAAGACTATAAAGATGTATCACAAAATGCTCAAGATTTCTCAGGCCCTTAAATATGTACATATGAACCGCTGAATTAGCATAGGATTTTAAAGATCTTCAAATGTCACAGCTTATATAAAAAACTGCTCCTCAAACAGAATATGAGAGCACCAGCATACCTAACAGCAAAACCACATTACATACATGAACTATTACTGGTCAAGCATGGTCACAATTACAACAAACTGAGTTGCAATATTGGCATTTTAAGCTTAATTTGCATAATTAAACAATCTCTACTAGCATCCAAATTGGCTGCAGTTGTAGCAAATAAAGGCAGAGCTAACTACTACTGTAACTCAAACTCACATAAATCTTTCCATAAAACATCCCAAACTCAGGTAGCCATAAGTTTATCAAGAACTAAGAACTGGAAAGCACTTATGTTCCGTCAAGAACGCACACAAAACCACAAAAACACACAGAAAGTCCACTGGCTTCACTGAGTCTGCTTGCTAGCTGGCCTGCTGCTTGTCAGTGTGGATGAACATGACCCAACAAGTTGCAACAGCATTAATTCTCCACCAGCAGATGCTGCTGTATAACCTGTAGGGCTTTCTTCCAGTATGTGTGGTGCATTTTGATTTCACCTGTGTGGCTGTAGACACAGCCTTCACAGAGACCGTTATGATCCAGTTAAGGTGAAGGGATTGCATCATGTGTTTCTGTCATAGACTGTATAGAAAGAGATGGACGGAGTCTCTGTGACGTCACCCGTAGGTTTCTGAAGATCTGAACTGAAGCTCGGTGGGCGGTTCCTACCGTTGCCATGTTGGCAGCGTCATGCGCGTCGTCTCACCCGGAAAATACAAATATGGGCAAAGAGGTGGAGATGAGAGGGGGGCTGTGAGCGTCATGGTGGATGATTGACATCGAGTGAACTCCGAGCTTTCTGTAGCTTAAAGCTAACCAAGCTAACCCCGAGATAACAGGAGCTAACCAGCTAACAAAGGTAAGCGGGCTAAAGCTAAGTCACGTTGTTAACCGCCTAAAAACCGCGGTTGTTTTACCTTCTTCTGACTTGAAGCGGGAGATCGGGTACCTGTCAATCAAAAGGACACGCCCCTAAATATGCCGAATTTCGAGATTAAATTACTTTTAAACGGGTGAATTAGAAAAAAATTCACTCCCCCCACAGTTGTCATGAAGGTAAACCTGACCCATTAAACCTAAAATGGATTTTTGAACCAGGCTGTAAACATGTTTATTTCTGCTGTGAAGTTGGTCTTGTTAACATGGGAGTCTATGGGGATTTGTTTTGTTTTGCAGCCCCTAGTGGATGAAGGGGGAACTGCAGTTTTATGCACTTTCGCATCAGCTTCACTTTTTAGTGAAGCCGGAGGTTGCTGCTTGGTTTCCACACAGCGTCAAGCCCCGTGTTTATTCATATAAACACTTATAGATATACGTTTAGTTTAAGGAGGTAAATGTTTATTAATGTGTGTGAAGGAGATTATTATGTACTTTGGCTGGACTGGTTGGAGGTGGAGAGGACTGGAAAGGCGGGTTGCAGACCACCAGAGATACCTGCTGACAAAGAAAGCTGGATATTCTGTACATCCTGTATGTTTTTTTAAAAAGAAACGTATACCTGTGGATGTCCTGCAGGTGTTCTTCGAGGGATCGACACAGCACAAGGTCTGTACCTCCTGCTGACTCCTGTCGACCCCTCCATACTCCGGAAGGTCAACTGCCTCCTCTTGGGAGCAATTTCACTGCCCTCATGCATCCTCACAACGCAGGTCAGACTGGTTTACACATGGCTGGATTTAAACTTGGAGAATTAAACCAAGCGTCCGTATGAGTCCTAATTTCCAATGTTTTGTGTTTCAGCCTGGCTCTGAAGGCGAGATGCCATATGTGACGACAGACTACAGCTTCGATCTCAGCGGCGCAGGAAAGCTGCGAGTCTTCAAGGGACTGACGAGGCCCAGTCAAACCGGAGCGCAGTGACGCATCAGCTTATCGTCTGTTACATTTGTTCACTTGTCACACGTCAGACCAGTCGGCACCGGCTTGTGAATGTGCAGAACTGGAGGCGAGTTTGGTCTGCACCAGTACACGGACTTCGTTTGGACAAACTGGTGTGTCTTACAACCTGCTACTGTACAAACTGTTGGTGACGCTGGGAAGGAGTTTTTCTCTATCCCACAAGGATGAAATGGAAATACCTTGTAGTTACAGCTCTTATTTGATGTGTTTGTCTTTTTTTTTGGTACATTCCCAAAGAAAAAACTTGCCTGATATTAAAGAAAAAACAACTTTAGTGAACAGTTTGTGCTTCCTTTGTTTCTGCCATGGGTAGGTGTCTGAGATGTCCCCGATTCAGAAGGCGTTTCTTCATTTTTGGTTGTTTTAGAAGGTAGAAAACTACAGCAAGCTTTTTCAGTGTTTTATCATAAACCTGATGAAGTAAAGAAGTTGCTGTGGATCAGGTGGATTTGTCAGAAATGGTTCGTTGTACACGCCAGGTGGAACCAGAATTTTCTGATTTATTTTATTCTAAAGAGCCACCAATGTTCCTGCACCTCGAGCTCGTTCAGGACGTGTTTCTTAGTTTCCTCTCCGGACCCGTGTGAAATGTATGTCTTAGTTTCCAGGTTCATTTCCTCAAGGGGGCAGCAGACATTTATGAATAAATAGATTTTGTGAACAGAAGACTATTTTCATAGAAGGTGTCTTAACAGCAGGAAAATTGTCTGTAAAAATTAATAATGATCTTCTATGATGGTTTTAGTGGCACATTCAGAGTTATTGCTATCTTTGTATATTTGTGTAGGCTGAATATCTTCTCTGCTCCTTTTCATTATTAAAGTGGGAGTCAGCAAACACTGCGGGTGTGTTTTGGCAGACATTGTTTTGGCTTCATTAGGTCATCTGCTTCCCCCAAAGACCGAACAAAAACCTGATTAAAATTCCTCTGTAAAGGTGTCATGAGACAGTCTGCATGAACCTGATAGACATACTGTAGTGTTCAAGCTTAGAATACAATTATTTGCATTATGGCAAAAGATTTTTTATTTTTAAATGCAAGGACTGTATCTGAAACTACAACTCTACTGACTTAATTATAATTTAATTTCTTTTTTTTTAAAAAATGCATAATTTTAGCTTCATGACTGCAGGTTAGTGGTTATCCAGTGATTAATAGACACCATTTAAAATGTCATTTTAAAAGTTCTCCTTGGCCAAATGAAAATAAACATTTTATTTTCACAGACTTGATTTTGATTTAACATGGATAAAAATGTATTGATAATTTACTCTTTAGGTTACTATCAGTCATGAAACTTAATTGGCGAAATAGCTGATTATGAAAACTTAACTGTAGCTTCTAAAGGGAACAATTTTTAATTAATATTTCCAAAGATCTGATCTGATTAAAAAAAAACTAATCTATTCATTTCTAAGGCCAAAAGGCAAAGTTTAATTGCAAGCCTTGAGGAAGTAATAGGTTTAGAATTTTTTTAATTCAGCACTCTTATTAGATTTATAATTATGCTTCCTGCAATGGAAGTTTTACTGCATAATTAAATCATTTGCCAGTTTTATATCCTGCTCGATATTGAAATATGACATAATTGAATGAGGGAAATTTTTAAAAGCAAATTAATGATAAACTTCTATTATTTTTGTATTAAATTATGTGGTAAATTTTCTTATCACTCTTTTATTTAGAAAGCTAACTCTTTCATCAGTAGTTTGATTTTTTTTTTTTTTTGGTTAAAATCTAAACACAGAAAATATTGCAGCCCATTAGAAAATCTTTAGCTATTGAATAAAAAAAAAACATTAAAATATCTCGAAATAAATCCATTTTGCAAATTGGTTACATAAGTCTACCCTCACCCACACCATGTGAACTTTCTTTCTCTTTCCTTACCCTTCTGATGCTGTATTTTTTTGTTTGCTTGTCTGATTTTTTTTAATGAAAGAAATAAAAGATAAGCCTGCAAAATGCTTAACTTTCATTTTCAGTGGCTATAACCCTTTTTCTGGCCTTTCTTTAAAAGAAAACTGTTTAAATTGTTATAACACCAGCTTACATAGCTGAAGGTTTCAAGCTAGCTACTGTATCTTGTAAAAGGCTAGCTAAACCTGATACACAATACATGCTCTTCAACCACACATGTTCTAGCCAGGACTAATAGGATGTAATCATTTATGTGATAATTATGTGGGAAATTAATATATTGTTTTGTTTTTAGTAATAAAATAGTTCCTAAATTATGGAAAGAGTTAAGCTAACTTCTAGCTAAGCTTGAAGCTCATTTAGCTTAGCAACAGTCTTAGTGCAAAACTAATGGTTTACGTGTTTGTTAGGTGTTTTCTGGATGAAAACAACAATCAGTGACTACAGATTGTAGAACACATACGAAGATTTACGAAGACTTAAGTCTTCATATAATTTCTCTGAAATTAGTCAGATTTTCATTCCCATCCCAACAATCAAACAGTTTCTTCACCGATGCTTTCTGAAAATCTTCACACAAGATTTAGTCATATACCTCCTCTGTTTTGTACTGTAGTGCTCTTTTTAGATTCTTAGTGGAAATTTACATAGCTAAACACAGTTCAGCTTCATGTTGGTATATTCACACCATTCACCACTTTCAGAACATTTTGCCTGAAGCTGAAGAACTGCTTGAGGTCAGACTTTTCAGTTGATTAGTAGTAGTTTCCATTTTCCTATGCTGTCTGTCTGCTTTTACGTGATTGGATGGCTTTAACAAAGCATTATACTCTCATCTCCATGCTTGATTGTTCTTTTCTTTGACCACATGCCCAAAAGACTGCCTTTCATATTATTTTACATTTACACTTTCTCCTTTGTTAAGATGAACCTTTGCAGCCTGTTTGACTTTATACTACAGCATCCAATCATTCAGGTTACTTAGACTTTTTGGACAGTTTTAAAGTTATTATAGAAGGGATTTTATATGTTACAGTGTGGCTTTTTGCAGTAGTAAACACAGATAAAGCTTTAAAACACTTCCTGCTGTTGTGAGGAGCCACAGCGTTAAAGCGGATGTCCTCACTAAGCTCCTAGATTTAAGCAAGATTGTTCAACCGATTAGGAAAGTACTGTTAGATGTTTTCTATTTTTAGTTGATTAGGATGCTTGATAATAGACCTGTTTAGATGGCCTTGAAGCTTTTGTCAACATCTTTTGTGACATTTTTTAATGAGCAGAGCATGAGTGATTATGGACATGACAATAGAAAGAAAAGCAATAACATTTTATTTAGACAGAAATTTCACCACACTTTACAGTCATATCTCACTTTCCGTTTTATATGGATGGAAATAATAATTAATGCTGGGAGTTAACTTTGCCATGCTATTTCATCCAATGAGATGAGAAATATTTAAGAATTTCAAGATACAGAATTCTGGATTAGCATTTAAAGCATTGCAGATAAAATCTCAAAAGACCAGCAAAGAAACTTAAAGGTTGGACTTAATGCATCAAAATTTTAACAGTCCCAATATTTTGAGAAACAATCCGAAAATCTGACACAAAACATTTACAAATCCTGAGATTTTAACTCAAAATACTGATTTAGTATCTTAAAAATTCTGGGATATTATTTTATAAATGTGAAAAAATAATCTCCATCCTGAGATTATTTCTCAACATCAGAATCAGAATCTTGTTTGAACATACAAGGAAGTTTGCTGTTGAATGTTTTTACTGTAGTAGAAAGTACTAAGATTGGTAAAGGTAGTAAAATAAGTAGAAAATAATAAATAAAACAGACTCTTATGTCTACTGTATGCAGAGCTGTTTACAAATAGAACCCAGAAATCCAAGTTTGACACAGTAGATGGACTAGAGGAACAGAGAAAGAAAAAGAAAGTGATGACATGCAACTGGTTTTCGGTTTATCTGTTTAATAAGATGACTGCAGTGGAGAAAAAGCTGTTCTGGTGCCTGTTAGTCCTGGTCTGCAGGCATATGAGGTGCCTGCCAGACGGGAGCAGTTTAAAAGGACTGTGTGGAAAGTGAGATGAGTCCTTCATGATGTTCCCTGGAGTCCTGGAGGAGTACAGGTTCTGCATAGATTCTGGCTTCAAGTGAGGCTCCAGCCATGCACTCTGCAGACCTCACAGTGGGCTGCAGTTGGTCTTGTCCTGCTTGGTGGCAGCTTCAAAGCACATAGTGATGGAGGATATATATATATATATATATATATATATATATATATATATATATATATATATATATATATATATATATATATATATATATATATGTTGCTTATGTATACAAATACATAAAATATTAATTTGAACTCTGACTTCGTGCCCAAAAATTTTATTTTATAATTTTGACAGACCAAAAGTTGTTCATTCTGAGACAGTCTATCACAACATTGTTTGGTATAATTTTTGATCAGTGTCTCATATTCTGCATAAATAAATCAAAACAATCAAACATTTTGATGATCCTCAAACTTTAAAGAGAATCATTTCTACTAACTCGACTTCATAAGTAAATATTTTACTGGAATTTTGAAATACTAATCCCAAATTTGGGATTCATAGTAATATATAATGTTCTCTTTTGGGGATTTTAAATCATATAGTATGAAATAATTTTACATTTTATTTCCAAGTTGAACTCCGTATTTTAAAATGTTCATGTTTTATCATATTATAGA
Source organism: Telmatherina bonti (assembly GCF_933228915.1). Classification (NCBI taxonomy): domain Eukaryota; kingdom Metazoa; phylum Chordata; class Actinopteri; order Atheriniformes; family Telmatherinidae; genus Telmatherina; species Telmatherina bonti. The sequence goes on from NC_136622.1 coordinate 34,598,694, forward strand.
GTATTAATATAGAACATTGTGAGTTATTCAGGTTATTGCTTTGTTTTTGTTCTGAAATAAATCAGTTTTTATGTCTGAATGTGCAGATAAAATCCCTGCTTCATGTGCATGCGCTCCCGGTGCCTTTAGCGCCTCCAGCGGCCACTTTGCGCCACTGCAGAGACAAACTGCGCTCAGTCTTTGTGGGGATTGTGTGAATGAATGAAGGAGGAAAGCAGTGAGAGCACGCGCCGCAAAGCACGCGCTCATCTTCAGCTTCACCTCGTTTTAAACCACTAAAAGGAGAAAAACAACAAGGATCCGTTTGAAGGCCCAGAAGAAGGCTCGTTCTCGCGATCTCGCTCCCGCACCGACAGAGCTTCACCAGCAGAGGATTTTCTTCCTCTCTGGACGTCGAGCACATTTGCTTTTTTGCATGCGTGCACGCAGCAACAGGTCATTGACGCGAAGCAGCGCGTGCGACCTGCAGCTGGAGCCCACAGCGGAGAACTTTGCGTCGTGGGATGCGTGTTTGCCGCAGTTTGCGGTGCGTGAACACAAGCGACCCGCAGCTCGAGCGCAGTGCGTTTCAGCGTCACACCGGGAGCCACGAGGACACAAGGAGACCAGACATGGCATAGTGGATGGTGCTTTGTGGCTGATCTCAGACACGCAGACCTGCTCTTGGTGCTTTTTCTCTCTTTTCTTTTTGTCTTTTCCAACACGGAGCGCGCGCGCAGATGGTGCCAAACAAGTGGAGCATGAACGCAGTTCTGCACAAATCGCCTCCAAAGAGCTGGCTCGGGCTCAGGCTGCGACTGAGTGAGTAAAACATTAATGAACTCCTCTATTAGGCGCCTCTCACGTGTTTCTGCATGTAATGTGTTGGGTAAACGTCAATCAGCTGCACCTTCACCCCCCCAGAAACACCTTGTTGAACCCACTCTGAACTGTGAACCGGCTGGAAAAAGGGGGGCAGAGCAGCTCTCGTGACTGTGATCCTGAAGCTCCAGGTCTTTGTGTCAGGTTTTCCTCCAGGCATCAAGTTAATGGCTGGATTTGGCAAGTGACCTGAGCAGTTATCCCAGCCGGAGGCAGAGAGGGGGGGGTTAGTCAGACGGGACAGTACACTCTCATCTGGAGTTTTCCACTTGATAAAAACACTCACAAGATGGATGTTCCCACTTGCAAGTCTCCAGCTGACACACTTTCATGCTCACATTTTCTGTCTCCACGTCTCAGCAGCTCGATTGGGGTCAATCTGCTGCAGTGTTTTCCTTCTCAGGTTGCCAGATTCAAGTTTACAGACATGGAAGACACTTTTAACCATCAGAAACTGTAGAATTAACCAAGTATTTCAGCCCCTTTTCGTCTGCGTGTTCATGTGTGTGTCGTGTGCTGGCAGTTCGAGGGTTCACGCAGCAAGTAAAGTAAGCATGGAGTTAAAGTTTAGCAACCTTAATTGGTTGAGTCTGGAACCCCTCTGTGTTCCAGGCCACCGGAGTCTTAAGCTTGTCTTAAACACACAGGTCTAATCTGGGACCAGATGTCTTGTCTGGTCTCTGCTCAGCACTGAAGAAGAAAAACACGTTCCAGTTCTGTCCACCGTGATTACCGTTGTCACATTAAACACAGAGATACATACTTTATACTTGGATTTGTTTCATGCTTTGAATCATACGGTCAGTTTTTCCTCACCGGCCGCTTGGTTAGGTACACCTGATGGTTAACACAAATATCTGACCAGCCAATCACATGGCAGCAAGTCAACACATGTAGTAGACATGACGAAGATGACTTGCTGAAGGTCAAACTGAGCATCAGAATTAGGATTTAAGGGACTCTGCAAGGTGGCTTGTTGTTGGTCTGAGTATTTACTGGGATTATAGGTCTGAAGAAGAGAAAATATCCAGTTTGTCTAGACCAGAATGTCTGGTTGATGTCAGAGAATGGTCAGACTGGTTGGAGATGATGGGAAAACAACAGGAAGTCCAGTAAGCACTGGTTCCATCCAAGATCTGCAGAACATCATGTCTGAACACACAACACGTCCAGCCTGGAAGCAGATGGTCTCCAGCAGCAGAAGACCACAGTGGGTTCCCTCCTGTCAGTAAGAACAGGAAACTGAGGCTACAATTCACACAGACTCACCAGAACTGGACAATAGAAGATGGAGAAACCAGTTCTCCAGCTCTGCTCCACATTCACATGGTAGGATCAGAATCTGCTGGAAACATCATGACAACATGGATCCATTCTGCCGTCAGGATCAAGGCTTCAGGCTGCTTCAGGAATGGTGGGGGGAGGTTTTCTGGTCCCACTTTGGTCCCCTTAGTACCAACATGACCTGGTTTAACCTCCACAGCCTACCTGAGTCCTGCTGCTGACCATGTCCATCTCTTTCTGAGCACAGTGTAGCATCTTCTGATGGAAACTTCCAGCAGGATGATGCACCATGTCACAAAGCTCACATCATCTCCACCATGACGATGAGTTCACTGTCCTCCAACGGCCTCCACAGTCACCAGATCTACATCCAGCAGAGCAGCTTTGGGACGTGGTGGAACGGGAGATTCTCATCATGATGTGGTGGAACGGGAGATTCTCATCATGATGAGGTGGAACGGGAGATTCTCATCATGATGAGGTGGAACGGGAGATTCTCATCATGATGTGGTGGAACAGGAGATTCTCATCATGATGTGGTGGAACGGGAGATTCTCATGACGAGGCGGAACGGGAGGTTCTCATGGTGATGAGGTGGATAAGGAGGTTCTCATGGTGATGAGGTGGAACGGGAGATTCTCATCATGGTGAGGTGGAACAGGAGGTTCTCATGGTGATGAGGTGGAACAGGAGGTTCTCATGGTGATGAGGTGGAACGGGAGATTCTCATCGTGATGAGGTGGAACGGGAGGTTCTCATGGTGATGAGGTGGAACGGGAGATTCTCATCGTGATGAGGTGGAACGGGAGATTCTCATCGTGATGAGGTGGAACGGGAGATTCTCATCGTGATGAGGTGGAACGGGAGATTCTCATCATGATGAGGTGGAACGGGAGATTCTCATCATGATGAGGTGGAACGGGAGATTCTCATCATGATGAGGTGGAACGGAAGATTCTCATCATGATGAGGTGGAACGGAAGATTCTCATCATGATGAGGTGGAACGGGAGATTCTCATCATGATGAGGTGGAACGGGAGATTCTCATCATGATGAGGTGGAACGGGAGATTCTCATCATGATGTGGTGGAACGGAAGATTCTCATCATGATGAGGTGGAACGGAAGATTCTCATCATGATGTGGTGGAACGGAAGATTCTCATCGTGATGAGGTGGAACGGAAGATTCTCATCGTGATGAGGTGGAACGGGAGATTCTCATGGTGATGTGGTGGAACGGGAGATTCTCATCATGATGAGGTGGAACGGGAGATTCTCATCGTGATGAGGTGGAACAGGAGATTCTCATCGTGATGAGGTGGAACAGGAGATTCTCATCATGATGAGGTGGAACAGGAGATTCTCATCATGATGAGGTGGAACAGGAGATTCTCATGGTGATGAGGTGGAACAGGAGATTCTCATCATGATGAGGTGGAACGGGAGGTTCTCATGGTGATGAGGTGGAACGGGAGGTTCTCATGGTGATGAGGTGGAACGGGAGGTTCTCATGGTGATGAGGTGGAACGGGAGATTCTCATCATGATGAGGTGGAACAGGAGGTTCTCATCATGATGAGGTGGAACAGGAGGTTCTCATGGTGATGAGGTGGAACAGGAGATTCTCATCATGATGAGGTGGAACGGGAGATTCTCATCGTGATGAGGTGGAATGGGAGATTCTCATGGTGATGAGGTGGAACAGGAGATTCTCATCATGATGAGGTGGAACGGGAGATTCTCATCGTGATGAGGTGGAACGGGAGATTCTCATGGTGATGAGGTGGAACAGGAGATTCTCATCATGATGAGGTGGAACGGGAGATTCTCATCGTGATGAGGTGGAACGGGAGATTCTCATGGTGATGAGGTGGAACGGGAGGTTCTCATGGTGATGTGAAGCAACTGTGTGAAGTTTCATGTCAACATGGAGTAAAACCTCTGAAGAATGTTTCCAACACCTTGTTGAATCTGTGAAATGGAGCAAAAAGGCAGTTCTGAAGGGAAGAGGGGAAAAAGGAACCGGTAAAAGAAAGGTGGAGCCGATAATGTGGCTTTTAACACAAGAACTTTCTTCTGGTCCACATTTACAACAGGAAAGTTTCTGCTTTTGTCAAGAAAGTCTGATTAGATATCAAGAAAAATTCTGTTTTCAAATGTCTCATTTGGTGTATTTATTTTATATTAAGATGAAGAATTTATGAGTCAGAATTGCCAATTGATGTTCTGATTGGTCTAAAGTGGATTCTTTTGATCATATTTCACCCTTCTGTCCTCATTGCACAAAACATTTCCACCCTGCCGTCCTCACTCGGGCTTTCCCTTCAGGTCCCACCTGCAGGTGACGGAGCGGTGGAGGCTTTAAGTGCTTTTAATCGTGTCACATGACCGTCTTGCTTAGAAAAGGCTTAATAATGATAATGCGGTGCAGATGTGCGTCTTGCATTTAGAGATGTATCCTCATGTTGAGGTTGTCTGAACAGAGTTTTGAGGGTTTAATTTGCTGAAGCTGCCCAGCTTTACGGGAACATGTGGAGATGTGGCGATCTCTGCTGCAGCTCTGCTGTAATTTTGGTTGCATGTTGCATAGCTTTTGTTTGCGTGCGCGCCTGCATGTTGGTGATTTTGGCCTGGCACATGGCTTGTTACAGTTTAAGCTTCCTTGTTTGGGCTGTCTCTTCCATTGTTCCACCATGTTTTCCTTTCTCTTTTCCCCTCTTTGCATTTCTGCCTCTTCCTGATGCCATCCCAGGTCACAGTTTGCCTGTGTTTGATCGTTTTCCAGTCATCTTCCTCTGATTAACAATAATTATCCCTCCGCTGCCTTTGATACCGCTAACACTGAAGGGTACAGTCGGCTTGTCCGCCGTGCCGTCGGCTCCGCGCTGCTCAGGCTTGTTTTTCTTCTCTGGTTTGATGCGAAATGTTCTGCAGACTGTAATGAAAAACGGATCAAGCCCTGATGCAGTGATCCTCCTTATTGTGTCTGACAGAAAACACATTTCCTTCCTTGCATCTCACCATTTCCGTTGCTACATGAGCGTTTTACTGCTGCAAAGAGTCCACAAAGTTCCACGATGCATCAGGAAAATGTCAAACCTCTGTGTTGTTTAAAGATGCGTCACATCGTCGTTGTTTCTCAGGAACATTCTGCATTGAAACTCTTTCATGTTTCTTTGCTGAAAAGTTGCCGAAGTCTCATCGTCTCTTTGTAAAGTTTTAGTCCTTTAGTCGTGTGACCCTCTGGTAAATGGCCATCGTTTTACAGCATTTAGCCACATGTGCAGCTCTGATGAGCTTGTTGAGCACTTTTAAACTTTTAAAGAGTTGATGGAAATGCCTTAAATAAGTCGATGAACTGGGATAAACACGTTGCGTATCTGGTCATATGAATGACCCGCTGTCTTCTGGAGAATAAACACGAGCAGTAATTACCGACACGAAAGGATAAACACAACATGCCCAGTTGAAAAGAATTCCTGAAGACCGTCTCCATTTTTCTCCGTGACGCACCACGGCCCCCCAGCGTTGTTTCTTCCCTCCGTAATCTGCTGCAGATAAAATGATCATTTGCTGCTTGTGTGGAAACTTGGCTATAGGTTCAGATTAGATGAAGAAATCTGGACTTTAATGTACCAGTTGTAGAGGAACTCTCTGAGGGACTGGGGCCCTGAAGGCCACATGCATTCAGGGACTTAAAGGCTCGTTCTGTTCGTAAACCAGATGGGAAGGTTAAAATGATGCAACGGGCATCTGAGGGTGGTTGAAGAAGCAAAAACAAGAACTTTGTTCTTGAGGTCGATTTGGTTTCATACTCAGTAGCCACATTTACATAAGAGTTTTAATTCAGGTTAAAAGTTAAATCTGCTTTAAACGGGTAAAAAAACGACCATGTAAACACCTAATTCTGAATTAAAAAGACAACTTTATTCTGAAGTAAGTGGCTGGTTTATTCACGCCTTAAATCGGAACCGATTAATTCCTCCATCATGTAAACATTAATTCCCTTCTAAGTTAAACCCGATTGTCATGAGCATGCTTGTTACCTTGTCCCGTCCCGATGACGCACATATTCCGCGCGTTGTTTTGCCTCCCGTGTTCGGTAGTCTATCTTCTATCATAGTATGATCGTGTCGAGCTGCTGCTTCAACGTTAGAATCAGAATAACAGTGAAACTGGTTCTTATTGTGTAGTTTTCCATGTTACGACCGAAAAGATGAGAAGAAGGAAGCAAACTTTGTTTATTTCCTCCCACCTTTAGTGTCCTTAACTGCATCATAAAACTACAAATTTTTTAGGGTTCCTGTTGTTTAATTCAACTTTAACTCTGATCGACCAATGTGGCTTCAGGGGCCGAACTAGATCACATTCTGGTTTGGCTCAGTTTCCACCCACCCATCCACCCATCCACCCATCCACCCATCCATCCACCCATCCATCCATCCATCCACCCATCCATCCATCCATCCATCCATCCACCCATCCACCCATCCATCCACCCATCCATCCATCCACCCATCCATCCACCCATCCACCCACCCATCCACCCATCCATCCACCCACCCATCCATCCATCCACCCATCCATCCATCCATCCACCCATCCATCCATCCATCCATCCATCCACCCATCCATCCACCCATCCACCCACCCATCCACCCATCCACCCATCCACCCACCCACCCACCCATCCACCCATCCACCCATCCACCCACCCACCCACCCATCCACCCATCCACCCATCCACCCACCCATCCACCCATCCACCCAACCATCCACCCACCCACCCACCCATCCATCCATCCATCCATCCACCCATCCACCCATCCATCCATCCACCCATCCACCCATCCATCCACCCATCCATCCACCCATCCATCCACCCATCCACCCACCCATCCACCCATCCACCCATCCACCCATCCATCCACCCATCCACCCATCCATCCATCCATCCATCCATCCACCCATCCATCCACCCATCCATCCATCCATCCACCCATCCATCCATCCATCAATTCATTTTCTTAGCTGCTTGTTCCAACTCAGGGACCCTAACCCAGCAATCTTGGGCAAGAGGCAGGAACACCCTGGACAGGCTGCCAGTCAATCACAGGGTGTTACAAATATGTAAACTATCCTCGTTCGTGTGTGTGTGTGTGTGTGTGTGTGTGTGTGTGTGTGTGTGTGTGTGTGTGTGTGTGTGTGTGTGTGTGTGTGTGTGTGTGTGTGTGTGTGTGTAAACAAAGCAAAACAAAAAAAAAAAAACCTAAAAGAAGCTTTATTTAAAAAAGAAGCATAACCCAACTGGAACGGCTCTAGCAGTTCGCCTCTTTTTAGCTGCTAAGTTGTGATAATGTGGTATTAATGGTATTCTGGAGCCTTTTCATGCTGTTTAGAGTACAATATCTTTTTTTAATCTTCAGTTTTGGAGGAAAAAACTTAAATTAAAGAATTTAAGTAAAGAATTTACTGTGATGTTTTGAGCCAATGTGTTATTGAAAATATGAATATATCTGTATGAAAATGAGAGCAGCATCTGTCGGTAAAGCAGCTGTAAGTGGAGGAATGCTCGAAGCACAGGTGAATATCACGTTACGCAGGCAGAACAGGTGCTGTGGTCTCATTCACGTGACTGCAGAGTCGGACATAAAGTCATTCTCATGCATGTGCTGCAGGCATATTTGTCGCTCACGCATCTTTCCCACACGTCCTGCTGGTGATACCGGCCGCTTGCTCTTCTTACTGCTTCGGCTGGTTGTTCTCAGCTGAAGGCAGGTTTTTTTGCAGCAGCAACCATGTTTCCAGGCTTCACATTTCAGATGTTGCTCTGCTTTCGTTGCCCTGAAGGGCGTCTGCATTACTTCCACGTTGCAGGGAGCCAACAGCCGGCTTCTGCTTTTCATTTCTGCTCCGTTTGCATCTACGTCGGCTTGACCCGTTCGGCCTTTTTTCTTTCAATAGATGCTCAGACGTTTGAGTTGTTTCAAAACTCACGAACGCCATCAGTCAAGCAACTACTGAGATGTAAAGAAACGTCTTTGTAAAGAAAAGACCAACGGCGAGCTGCTTGGCTTTAAACTGCGGGGCAGATAATTAAAGGGGCTACTGGGAGGTCACACACTCGCATGCACATGCACACACACCTTCTTTAACCAGAAACATAACTGCAAGTATTTATCTGTGAGTGTGTCCTTCCAGGCTCCACCCTGGTGAAATGAGTGTTTATGCACATTGCAGCCTTGCACAGGACAATAACTGTATTTTTAGAGAATAAGTGTTTTTCCCTCCAGCTGAGTCTGTTATTGGCTTCTTAACAGTAGCCCCCCTCTGCAATTTCAGCCAGATTGTTTCAATTATGGGATTATTTATATCAACAAGTTGAAGAGTGGTTGTTTGTTCCTCAGAGGTTCTGGTTCAGGAACAGAAATGATCCAGTCAGACTGGATGGGTCCACTGGCCCAGACTGGGACGGCTGATGCGCCGCCATCTTGGCTCATATCAAAGATAAGTCTAAAACCTGCAGGACTTTGAAGGTTTTAGCCTGGATGGAGTATTTCAGCATCTGTTTGATGAGCTGGTGGAAAATTCTGTGCAGATGTCTGTGTTTTCCAGACAAGTGTGAAAGGTCAGACAGAGAGTATCAAGGCGACTGCAGACACATTAACGTTGTCCTTTAGAGATAAATGAGAACTTTCATCATCCTTTGTGCTTCATTTAGAATATTTCATGTTGAAATGTTATTTTTCCCTGAACATTTAAAGACAAACTAGTGATTGCTGGCTAATTAAAACGAGCCATAATGCACCTCATTGACATGGTGAACTTGTAGTGTGAAGTGTGTGTGTCTCTTCATCATTCTGGACATAAATATAATGCTATTCTGAAAATACTCATAAAAAAGACTGATTTAATTGGATTTAATTTTATAAATTGTATAAAAACAAACAAAAACAAGTGATTTCCAGACGCCCGGTTTAATGGCGTCCATCGGTGTGAAGAGCTTTAGCTGTTTATACAACGCATCACGATGGACGATTCGTCGACACAGCGACTAAACAGAATTGATTGATTGTAGTATTAATAATTGAGAAATGTATAAATTCTTGCGTGTGTGATGAGCTCGCCTGTAAGAAACATCTGAGGCTGAATCAGTTTTGGCTTCTTTACCTGGAAAAACTATCATGTAAACGTTGCAATTTATTAACCATGTTTCTTAACTTGGAAAACTAAAGTTCAGCAATAAAGTTAATATAATTGTTTACATGTCAGTGTCAGGACATGCAGGTTGATTTCTGAAATATTTATAAATAAACAAGCGGTTCAGAACAGTCAGACTGCTACTTTTGCAGTAGTATTAGGATGCAACACAGAGATGCATCATGTCATCGAATCGATCTGTGAAACTAGTGAAGCTGCACGGCTCTGCCGTCCAGCATGTTGCGTTTGTTTTCCACCTTTCTGGATAAAGTGGAGGGTTCATGCACACATCTAGACTGCTCGATCTGAGCTGAACATCCTGCAGGTGGGTCCGGCGATGCACCGTATAAATCAGACTTCAGACATCTGGAAACAGTCCTGCAGATTTCACGTGTTTCCCTGCTGCAACACAGGTGATTTTAGTCATTCAGAATCAAGCTTAGAGGCAGATAAAACTGTGAAAATGGTGTAGAAATGCAGCTCATTCACCATTTATACATTTGCATGCATTTGCAGGGCGTACGTTTAGCTCGGAGCAACACATTCTGATGTTCCCTCTTTCCTTTCAGCCGTCTGTCTGTCAGTCAGCTGCGAGACGAGCACATTGTCTTCCCCAGGCTGGCTGACAGCATAAAAACCTGCTGGAAATGACTGATTTTCTCCGTATGCAGTCATAGATTTTCAGCCATCAGAAAGCAGTGAAAGCAGACGGCAAACATTGATCATTCTCAGGAGATTTTTATCAGCTGAATGCAGTTCAGAAATAAAGGTGGTTGCACATAAGCAGCAGATTTTAATTCAAATGCTGCACTTGTTATTCTCTGCGTTGACAGATACACTCTCGCTGGAAGATGCTTTTGGAAAATTCACACGAGAAATGTCTTGGATTGTTCCCAGTTTGCTGGTGAGGGGTTAACTTCGGTCTGTTTGATTGGCCACCTTGCTAAATATAACCCCCAACCTCCTCCACATGGGCACACACACGCCTTACACTGCACTCCCACTGTCAACACTCCTATTCACACACTTCTTGCCAGAGCGCACACACTCCCAGAGGCTCATTTACAGACCTGTCGTATTGCCCCCGCTTCACACGCTCATTTCCCAGCACACCATTAATACTTTAGCGAGTCCGATTCTGTTAAGAGGCAAGTTCACCGCGCCTCGGTACGTTCAGAGGGTCTGCCCGACGTTTCCGTCTTCCGGAAATACATGAAAGAGTTAAAATGGTTATTTTCAGATGTTTCAGTTTGGACATGGTCATCTATGCTGTGGTAAAGGAATGGTGCGACACTGGTAAAATTAGTTGATGACGAGACGAACACCGCAGGGACAGTGAACAATTCAAAAACTGTTCAGGCTCGTGTGCTTTTCCTCTCATTTGTATATTTGGCTCCAAAACTGCACAAAACCATTTTGAGCATGTTGAAGCTCCAGTGTCCTGAAACATTTCTCCCTTTAATACGTCTCATATTTAATACGCAGAGTTTCTGAGACCTTTTACATCACTTTTTGGTCAAATCTTTGCTCAGAATCCTGTTGAAAATAACCAGATACTTGTCTTCTGCCTCCTGATGGATACAGTAGTGCTTGTATTATATCTTATAATTTTATTTTATTCTATTTTTCTTTTTTTTTTTGCAGAAAGTAATTCATTGAAACAGTTCATCAAAACAAATGACTGATAAACTCAAATTTAGTGATCATCTAATCTTAAAATTTGGCATAATTAAGGAGCGTGTCCTGATTGACAGGTGTCTGGCGGCATGGAGGTAGAGTGTTGCACAACCACAGCGTGCCTTTGCTTTAGCCTGCCTACCTCCGTTAGCTGGTTAGCTTCCATTAGCTCCGGGTTAGCTCTTAGCTTCAGGCAGTTTGGAGTTTGATAGATATCAATCATCAGTTTGTCCCACCTTTTTGCCCATTTTTGTATTTTTTGGGAGCAACAGCATGCATAAAGCTGCCAAGATGGCAACGGTAGGAACCGTACAACGGGCTTCATTTCAGAAACCTACCGGTGATGTCACAGAGGCTCCGCCCATCTTTTATGTACAGTCCATGGTGTCCAGAACAAGAATCTCCAGAATTTACAACAAGGTAAAGAGAAAACATGTTTATGAAACTGCCAACAGGTATATGATGATGCTAAAGGAGCTGCTCAAAGTAAAACATTCAAACATGACTTAGTTTAAAACTGAACAATCATCTAAAATGTTTCTGCTGAAAGAAATCAACAGCATCAACCTCTGGCCTTGCTTTCCTTCCGCTGCACATAAAGATTCATTAAATAGGAGCCAAATAATAAGCAAATAATAACAAGCTGGTTGCGCTCATTTACCTGCTTAGCTAACCAGCTGAGCTGTAGCTTCGTAGTCATCAGGCCAACTTTTAGCTTCATGTGTTAAACTCTTAAAATCAGGATGTTTTTCATGCTAATGGCGACCGAGCTTTTCCTGCTGTCGTGTTAACAGCACCAGACTGAGTTATTTTCACAAACTTCTTATTGGATTGTGTCGTTAGGAGATGTTTGATGGGACTTTATTAAAAAAAAAAATCATGGACAAAACACTCAAAGAGTTTGTTGCTTTCATTATCTTGCAGCTGAAACAGAGAAGCAGTGTTTCCCAAACATGCATGTCTACGGAGGCAGAATGTCTACCCACGATAAAAACGTCTCACTTTTAAGTCTGTTTGGTTTGTCACATGTGTCGGATGAGTGTTTATGAAAAGGCTGTAATAAAAAGTCAAATTTTTATGTCAAAGTATTTCATCTTTTGATTTAATGTACCCACTTTTTAAAACCTCCGGTTCCTCCGTTTTTTAGGGTTTTTTTCCTCATGGAAAATATTACAACATGACTGGTTAGTCTGGGAAATGACCCACCCCCAGGGCCTTTAATTTTCTGTTAAAAGGGGCAACGATCTTTAGACTTCTGGTTTTAGTGGGCGATCATCCAGTGAAAGATCGGTATCAGCAAGAAGATTGTCATTCTCATTGCTCGCTGTGAAAAAGGTTTAGAAAATGAGAGCATTGGTTGACACAAGTTGCTCAGTAGTCGACATTGTGTGCGTCAGACTACGACTTGACAAGTGCATGGAGATCCATAAATGCTGAAGGTTGTGAAATGGTCACAGGAAAAGTAGATTCCCCTGCATCCTGGTCTGTATTTGACTTTTGACTGGAGCAGAACACTGACAGAAAGTGCAGGCTGCTGCCAGAGTCTCACTGTGGAAAAAATATGTGTTTTCATTATAAGGAGTCCATTTCCAAATAAATTAAGTTCAATGTGTTTAATAGTCTAAATATTCTTAGTGTGAGATCAGATCCAAATGCATTTTAATGTCAGTCCGAGTGACACAACAGGAAAGGTATTTTCTGGTTTTGATATGTCCAACAAAGGGGTCTTTTTTATTATTATTATTATTATTATTATTATTATTATTATTAAAAGCTGATCTGTCCTGTCCAACCCTCTGAATTAACTAAAATAATAGCTTCATCTAAACCATCCACCTGTATCTTAGACCCTCTCCCAATGAGCCTCTTTAAGGACATTTTCCCTTTAATTAATACATCACTACTAAATCTTATCAATATGTCTTTAGTGACAGGATATGTACCACAATCATTTAAAACTGCTGTAATCAAGCCTTTACTTAAAAAGCAATCTCTGGATCCAGAGGTGATAGCAAATTATAGACTTATATCTAACCTCCCGTTTATGTCCAAAATTCTGGAGAAAATAGTTTCCGCTCAGCTACATGCCCACCTGAGCAGAAATAATTTATGCGAGGAGTTTCAGTCAGGATTTAGAGCTCATCATAGCACTGAGACAGCATTGGTGAAAGTTACTAATGACCTTCTTATGGCCTCAGACAAAGGACTTGTGTCCGTACTTATCTTGCTTGATCTTAGTGCTGCATTTGATACAGTCGATCATAACATTCTGTTACAAAGACTAGAACAGGTGATTGGAATTACAGGTACAGCGTTAAGCTGGTTTAAATCATATTTATCTGATAGACTTCAGTTCATTCATGTAAATGACAAGTCCTCCTCCCAAACTACAGTAAGTCATGGAGTTCCTCAAGGTTCTGTACTTGGACCAATACTCTTCACGCTATATATGCTCCCTTTAGGCAAAATTATTAGACAGCATGGAATAAACTTTCATTGTTATGCAGATGATACTCAACTATACTTATCCTTTAAACCAGATGAAACAAATCAGCCCAATAGGCTACAAAATTGTCTCATAGACATAAAGACTTGGATGTCTAGAAATTTTCTCCTCTTAAACTCAGATAAGACTGAAGTAATTCTCGTTGGATCTGAAAAACTCAGAGCTAAATTTTCCGGTTTTGTAATGAACCTGGATGGCATTACTTTAGCTTCCAGTGCTACAGTGAGAAACCTTGGATTGAGTTGGACTCAACTCAATCTGTTGGTTTCCTTATATAGGCTGTTATGAATTGGCCTTCATTATGTTTTCCCCTCTGTCTGTAAAGCGTCTTGAGATGGCATTGCAGTGATTTGACGCTATATAAATAAAGTTGAATTGAATTGAATTGATCTGGTGGATGAGGATGAAAGCGAGGCCGTCTAATACCCCCGCGGCTTCTTGCTTTGTTTCTGTAGTAGGTGTAAATTGGCCCTTGTGTTTGCAGCCCAGTTCTCATGCGGCACGACTGTTCTCTTCATTAAAAGGGAAGCTGCGTGCTCAAAGCTGCTTCAGATTATTACCATATGTCTGCAAAGCCCAGAGCTGAGCAGCAAACCGGCTCCCATCCTACCCTCTAATTTCTTATCCCAAAATTGGACATGTGGGTCGCTATGTGTGACAACGTCCCTCCCTTCCCCCGGCCAGCGCAGTACATTCTCACAGTATTTCTTCTCCCATTTTTAGATGCATAATAGCAGTGCATGGACTTTCAAGCAACAGTGGGAAAAATATTATGCCTGGACTTGTAGCATCTTAACTGCAAGTTGTTTTAACCCTTCAGGGGTTTTTGCAGAGGCATTAGAGAAGCGAATTGCATTGTCTCAGATAAGCATTTGGAAATAAGACGTCCTTTTTGCTCGTTCTCACAAGCAAGAGGCCCATTGTACTTCCACAGAAATAACTGGGCTCATTCGTCTCAGAAGTGGCGCATTCATAAAAAAAGGAATAAATCTGTCAGGACTTATAAAGGGCGTGGGCACTAATCAATGCAGAAAAATGTCAGCCTTTTACAGTTTGAGCAAAACATAAAGAAAGTCCACTTTGGATGTAGGAGGAGGCTTAAAAGAGATCTTTGTGTCAAGCAGTCCAAAAGCCATTGGCCCAGATTGGCCATCCCAGCATGCAACTCACCTCTGCATGAATACAACACTTGTCTGATGGAGTGGGCTGAAAGCCCCCCCTCTTGTCTCCAGGAGATCCTACACAAGCAGCTTTCCTCACGCAGAGCAGTTTGAGGAACTTTACCATGGATGAAGTCAATGCTCAGGCAAGGAAGAGGCAAAGGAAACGGGGCTTACTCCTGGAGATGAGATTGCAACACCTTTTAGCAGTTGGGTGGCTGTACTTTTAGTCAGGAATAGGCCGGTTAAATGGATTAGTAGAGGGCAGCAGTTGGCGCTTGACAGCTCCTGGTGGGTGGCTTTCAGTAGTTTATTAGTAGAGAACCTAAAAGTCTAGAGGATCAACAGGAAGAGGCTCTGGAACAGAAGGTTCGGAGACATGTATTAGCCTTTGCTTTGTGGGTGGGACAACCTATTCCAGTTGCAGAAGCAGTGTTGTACTCTGAAGATGCAAAGGCGTGTGCTCAGATGACATCTTTCTGCCCTGAAGCAGGATCAGACTCAGGGTTAAAAGCAGGTTTTAAGCAAGTTCAAGTTGGATGAGGTAATTGTGCAGGTGGAGAATTTGAATAAACGTATTTGCAGATGGCATGATTTAAAGCCCAGTAAGATGGTGTTCTTTCTGAAGGTGGTTGATGCGAAATGAAATGTTGGCACAAGTTCAGGTTAACTTTGTGGCGTCAGGAGCTTGTTACACCCACGGGTTTCCTGATTGTCACTGTGGAAAGATCTTGGTTTTACACAAAATATTTAACAATTGACTGATATATATTACTATAAAGCTGTAACCGGTTGAAGACAATGTTCCTGTACTGGAAAAAGCGGGGTGCATACGAGTTGGAGGCCCTGCAACCCTCTTTCACTCCGTCAGGAATGGAGTGCTACTCCTGGTCGTCTTCCCTGGACGTCATCCATGATCTGCCTGGTAAGCGAAGTTGCAATGAGGCGAATCGACTCACTTGGTTTGGGTTTGTTTGTGCGTTGTATTTCTGCACAGTAAATGGGATGTTTGTTTTTCCAGACAATCTATGAGGGATTACTTTCTCTGAGCCAGACAACACATGCAACAGAAGTTTTTTCCTCATGAAATCCCGCGTTCCATAGATTCAGAAAGGGGTAGACAACGTAGAAGCTTCTGGATGTCTTAAAGTACATTTCTTGGTATTTAATACTGAAGCTAATCTGAGGCTAAAGAAACACATTGTAAGTTTATGGATATTACTTCAGGGTTTGATTATTGATGTTCATTAGAAAAAAAAGCATTCATACTTATCAATGTTTAACATAATGGTAGCTGAAGGTTGACAAATTTTTGTTGGAGAGACCCAGATACACAGTGCCTGTCATCCTAAAACAGAGAAAAATGGTTCCAAAACAGTTGGGATTCTGTGTAAAACTATTTGCAAATGTCATAAACCAATAAAGCTCACTGTTAAAGAAAATTAGACATTATTTACCATGAGTTTAATGGAAGAATAACCATCTCAACAATCTGCGATGGGATCTTGCTTACTACTTTGTCTTATCCACTGTAATACATAAATGTCTGGGAATGGAGGAGACTGAAGGTTGGACTTTTGGGGAGATAAATGTTTTTGTATCATGTCTAAGTTGGGACTGAAGTGTTGTGCTCTTGACTCTTTGTTTCATTATGTGCTGAAATATTTCTGCACATAAAAGGCCGTGGCCAGGCCTGTCCAGCACCTGGATTCTTTTATCACCCAGCTGTTGCAGTGTCTTGCTGAAATATGCAAGACCTTGCATGAAAATGACTTCATCTGAATGGGAACATGAATGAAAATTTAAGTTTAAATTTAAACTGTTGCATCAACACTGATGCACTGCCATAAACACCAACATGAAAGTGCAGTGTTTTGCACTGAGCCATGAGAATCTCTCCTCATTAAGGCCCTTTTTAGTAGGGCTTTGATGATATGCTTTCCTCCTGTTTCAATTCGATTCCGATTCTTTGGGTGCAGATTTGATTTAAATTGCAATTCTCACCATTCTTTGACTTTGCCTTTGACGTAGTGCATAAAACTGCAATTCCCCCCTCATCCACTAGGAGCTCCAAAACAGAGCGAATCCCCATAGACTCGCCCGTTTAAAAGTAATTTAATCTCGAAATTCAGCATGCAGTTAACAACGTGATTTAGCTTTAGCCCGCTTACCTCCGTTAGCTGGTTAGCTCCTGTTATCCCCGGGTTAGCTCAGGTAGCTCTTAGCTACAGAAAGCTCGGAGTTTGTTTGATGTCAATCATCCACCATGATGCTCACAGGCCACCCCCTCTCAGCTCCACCTCTTTGCCCATATTTGTGTTTTCCGGGCGAGACGACACCCACTTGTTAAAAGATGTATATGTCACAGCTGATATTCAACAGTGCGACAACTGAATCGTCCTCGGTCAGAAGGAACAGGCAAACTCCAGCAGTGCAGTGCAGATCAGTTTACTGAAGGCTCAGCAAGGAGGTACAAGCACACAACAGGTTGTTAATGGCCAGCATATCCATATATGTGTATGGGGGTGTACATGGGTAAATATATGTGTGGTTATATTAGTAAACCTCTGTGGTTTGAAAATGGATAACAGAGTCCATGTTTTTTTCTTGATTA
This sequence comes from Telmatherina bonti, assembly GCF_933228915.1. Taxonomy (NCBI): domain Eukaryota; kingdom Metazoa; phylum Chordata; class Actinopteri; order Atheriniformes; family Telmatherinidae; genus Telmatherina; species Telmatherina bonti. The sequence goes on from NC_136622.1 coordinate 34,615,996, forward strand.
CACTGCTTGATTGTGCAGAAAAAAAAAACTATAAAGCTTAAAATCATAAAAACTGATGTGGGAAAAGATAATTGCAGCTAATTTGATGGAAAAATAAAAAAAGACACTCCTGCCTTCCAGTCTTTTCCTCCTTGCATCATTCTTGGCAAACTGCCTGCTTGTTGCGGTAAAGGTTTACCTCCTGTTGCTCAACAGCTACCACTGCTCCCTGTTTGAGATCTGTGTGCATGCATGCCAATCATCCACCATGACGCTCACAGGCCACCCCCTCTCAGCTCCACCTCTTTGCCCATATTTGTATTTTCCGGGCGAGACGACACACATGCCTCTGTCAAGATGGCGATGGTAGGAACCGCCCACTGAGCTTCAATTCAGCTCTTCAGAAACTTAAGGGTGATGTCACGGAGGCTCCTTCCGTCTTTTTATATGCAGTCTATGGAGCTATCGGAGCTAATGGGACTAACAGCTAATGGTGTTAAGCAGCTAAAGCTAAGTCAAACTGTTAACTGGCTAAGAAAGTAGTTGTTCTACGTTCTGGGATATCAGGTACCTGTCAATCAAAAGGAAACGCCCCTTAAATATGCTCAATTTTGAGAAATTACTTGTAAATGGAGTTATGAAAAAAGTTCATTCCCACACAGTTGTCATGAAGGTAAACCTGACCTAATAAACCGAAAATGGATTTTTGAACCAGGCAGTAAGCATGTTTATTTCTGCTGTAAACTTGGTCTTTTCAACATGGGAGTGTATGGGGATTCGCTCTGTTTAAGATCCCCTAGTGGTTGAAGGGGGAACTGCAGCTTTTGACACTAATGCATAGGCTTCACTTGTTACTGCCGGAGGTGGCCGCTTGATCAGAATGTGGGGGAGGGTCTTGGCTGCAGACTGGAGAATGAGGCGGGGCTGGACGTCCAACCCCGCCCCCCTCAAAATTTTGATTGTGTTCATTGCTAACCCTAACCCTTAACACCTGTAGCCCGTCTAACCACGCCCATTTGACATCCAACTCCGTCCAATGTCCATTGCCTCATTCTCCAGGCTGCAGCCGGGGGTTATTGGAACGTGGACACAAACTCCGAACCCAGCAATGCCCCCTAGTGGATGAAGAGACTAAACAGCCATGGCAACATAAAAGATAAATGGAAGTATGAAGGAGGCGTAAGTTTAAAACAAACGTCCCCATTTAAGTACGCAAGGGAGCATAAATTACCTTTTAGTGTGGGGCCTGCTGTCTGTATTTTTTGTCTATTTAAAGCATTTTTGCACACTCAGAAATTAATGTTTTGTTGTTTGTTTCTCTTTACAGAAATATGTGTTGTAGTCTGCAAACATTCGTGGTTAAAAATCTCTTTCCATATAATATTTTTCTCATTCAGCATGACTGCATTTTGGGCTGAAGTTCCCAGCTTCCTTATAGAAAGTGCTCCTTTTTTTAGATTTTCTTTCCATTCTCTCCTTGTTTGGAAAGCGCTGCGTCATCTGGCATGACGATGCACTCAGACAAGGCAGAAGAGAGGAAAGAGCAGATGAGAACAGCGACACAGATTAAATATTTACCAGTGTAGAAGTACATACTTAAATGTGAAATACTTCCCCGTCTCCTCTCAGGGTTTTCTCTGCGGCACAGAGGAACTTGTTTGCAGCGACATGAGTTAGAGGGAAGTGATAAAACGGGGCTTGAAGGAATGTCCTTTCCACTCTGGGAAATCCACCTACTTTCTGACACTGAGGCCGGCTCAATTAGCAGAAATTAAAACGAGACACGCCACAAAGGCTTCAATCAACATCTTTTAGGATGCATCCACACCAGGAAATCCCAGTAGACTTGACTAAGTTGGAGGGTGGGTGTATTAATCTGGACTGAGCTTGTTTTCACTCTGGATTTTGGCCAAACCTTTTGAAAAGTGTGTGAGAGGACTTCCTGTTGCCTCTACTCGCGAGCCAAACATGGAGCCTGAAATTATCGCCGCTTTAGGTTTTTCTTTTGTCTTTTACCGTTTTATCGCTCTAATTTTGACCAGCCATTTCTAGAAAGTGTTGTAATTCACATACCTTGGTTGTGGTTGCCCATGTCCTCAATGCCATGTTTACCCACAATGCTACACTACGCCAAATATCTGAAGCAACTTTTTTTTGTAGTCCGCTTCCTTCTATTTGGTCCGCGTGAAACCTACCGAGACCTGTATTTGTAGGCGGCCCGAATCCACTTCTTTGATCTGAATCAGGATTAGTTTTGTGCATTCACACTTCCCCAAACAAAGCAGACTTTCCAAAGATACAACACAAAAAGGGTGATGCGAATGTCCTGCAAGTCCTCATCTTTTTCTACTTTAGGCCGGAACCATTCAGCTAAACTTCCCTTTTGTCCTACATGGAACCAAATCTATTCAATTTCTGAGACCAGCATAAAAAAACCTCTTCTTTAGCCTCTCCTCTCTGGTCCTGTTTTGTCCTTTTTAATCCACATTCATGCCAGTCACTGCCCTTTGAGGAGATATTTGCACTAAGTCCATATTTGTGACAGACTTCTCCAGGCTTTTTCATGCTGTTTTATGAGGAAATCCATTGAAATCTTTCAAATGAACATGTGAAGCAACTTTGCATGTTTGCATCCTTGAAAAGGAAACAGAATACTAATTGATAAAAAAAAAAAAAAAAAAAAACACATAAAAAAAAGCAGTTATTATAAATATTCTTGACATCATAATGTAACATCTCTGGGCAGTAATAACCTGACCTCATCATAGCAGAGCTGAGGAAGCCTCTGACCGAAGGCACTATTGTTTGATCGCCGTTTTACGTGCAGTGTTGTCTACCATGCAGGACTGATGATGCCAATCTTTGAGTCACTGTCTGTGATGCTGCTGCCCCTACAGATGCCTGCAGAGAATTACACTTTTTGCCACAGACACAAGACATTTGCCGCAAACTCTAAGATTTTGCAGCTGTAAATAAATGTTTGCAAGCTTCCACAATTATAGTAATATCTACTCCCCTCTAAGACAATGCAACATTTTTAAAGGACAGGCAGCTATCTGCTCTCTGATTGGACAGTTTGATTTCTCACCATGCAGTCAGATAAAGGTACAAAGACGGTGACTAAATTCGCAACCGCAACTTCCAGGTTTTGCACGCAGTTTTGTGTTCCATATTTGCAGATTGGATGTTGAAAAACAAATCCACAAATGCACATTTTTTCTTCTTTTTGCAACCATTCAGATCCTTTTCTGTACATTCGCAGGTTTTTTTGGGATTTGCAAATACAAACTCTGAAATTTGCAAACTTTCACAAACCGATACAAAATCTGTGCTTTTACATTGACCCCATATTGTTGCATTTCCAGTCCAGTCTGTTGTCCAGGTGTTGTTGTGGAACTAAAGACTGGACAAAGCAGCTGTCTGTGTTGTAGTCTAAGAAACGACATTACTGAAGTTCACATCCAATGATTTTTTTTTTAAATCGAAAGACAGGTATTTTCTGTTTTAATCAACCTGTGAAATTTGTTGTTGTGTGATTAAACTTGAGTCATGCTGCAGGAGACCAAACACTCACCTGGTTGAGCAGCTGCCTGCATATTCTGGATATTTCCCAACTTTCTGGAGACTTGGGGTTTGTATCGCTGGCATCCTGATTTTAAACACACAATTTGGTTACTCATAATTTCAGTTCCAGAAAACCAATGGTTCATCCCAGTTCTGCCCCCCTGCAATAACCCTAGACCGTAGTACAAGCACCAACATGCATACGTCAGGTCGTAGTAACAACAGTTCACACTCCTATTGTGTTTTGGGTTTAGCATCCATGAAGCCCATAAAAAGAATAAACTGTTATATAATAACTTTTATTTGACCACAACCTGTACTTTCTGATAAGTACCTGCAATCCCCCCTATTGAACACTGACAGGTTAATGAAGTTCCAGTTAATACTTTCCCTTACTGTCACGTCTTTTCGGCTTTCAGATGTGCACGAAGGTTTGGAGAGTTTCACTCTGCCACATTTAAAATGAGTCAGCAAAATAAATAAGACACTTGTTTTTCTTTTCACTCGACTGGTCCTCTGACCTTTGGAACAGTTTACACTTGTTGTTCTGTGGGTTTTGAGTTTTATACATGGCGACCCCGGCTTTCCTCAGATGTGGTGGAGGATGGTAAGAGATGGAAGGAGTGGGTAGGAGAGTGTGTGCTGCACATGTGTGTTTTGACCACTGTGGGGGTAAAACAACATTTAGCAGAAGGCTGTGTTCTGCCCCCGCCACCACTTAAAACCCTTTGCTTTGGGAACAGCTGCAACCTGCTTGTGTTTGAATGTCTGCTTACCAGGACTCCTCCACCTGTAGAGGCATACTTACCTCAACCTGTGTTTTACTTGTGGAGGTGGATATTTAAAGGTTTGTGTCTCTACGTAACTCCAGAAAGCAAGGAGGGAGATTATTTTTGTGTTAAAATCAAAGACTATTTAAAAGATGGGTGGAGCTGACCCATTTCTGAAGAGCTGACTTGAAGCTCTGTGGATGAGTCCCACCGTCGCCATCTTGGCAGCATTATGCGCGTTGCCTCATCCAGAAAATTTAAAAATGGGCACAGAGGTAATGCTGAGAGGGGTGCTATGAGCATTGTGGTGGATGATTGACATCTGTCAAACTCTGACCTGTCTGAACTTAAAAGCTAACCGAGCTAACCCGGAGCTAACACGAGTTAACCAGCTAACGGAGGTAAGCGGGCTAAAGCTAAGTCACGCCGTTAACCAGCAAAAAACTGCGTTTTTTTTTTTTTGCTGATTGTTCTACATTCCTTCTTTTTGAAGTGGATATCAGGTACCTGTCAGTCAAAAGGACACGCCTCTAAATATGTCAAGTTTTTGATGAAATTATTTCTAAACAGAGAATTTATGAAAAAAAAAAAAAAAAAATTCCCCTACAGTTATCATGAAGGTAAACCTGATCTATTAAACGTAAAATGTTTTTTCTATCTGGCTGTAAACATCTTTATTTCTTCTGTGAAGTTGGTCTTTTTAACATGGGGATTTGCTCTGTTTTGGAGACCCTAGTGGGTGAGGGGGGAACTGCAGGCTTTTTGCAGAACCTCAAACACTTCACTTGTAACCGCTGGAGGTTGCTGCTTGGTTGAAATGGGCAAAGATTCGAGGAAGCATAACATCTAGCGTTTGTCTTAACGTTGTTAAGGTTAAAACTGGCTTTTAATCTAGGTTGAGGGGTATTTATTGGTCATGGCTCCTGTTGACTGGGGAAAAAAATGTCTTTGAACTTTCCCTGAAATTCACATCAACTTTGAAGTTTGATTAATTTTTAAAGTCGACTATAGCACAGAGATGATTTAAAAAAAGAAAAAAAAATCTTGAATAAATTCAATGTTCTCCGTATGCGAGTCTTCATTTCCTAACGATGCACACAACTGTACAAGCGCCTCACATTCTTCAACAGTGGCTTAAAGAAACCGTTATCCTCGTTCATACTCATATAAACAGACTTAATATGCAAAAATGCACATTACTCCCACCTGTCAAACCAAGAAAACTTTGGTATACAGAGGAGTTCATGGTTCACTCAGCGCCTGAAAGGTTCCCAGGTTCTGTGTTTGCAGAACAAGCCCAAATCATCATCCCTCCGCCACCGTGCTTAACAGTTGGTACGAGGCGTTTGTGCTGATATGTTGTTTGGTTTTCACCTCATGTCTGACAACCCATCATGTCCAAACATTCCCACGTTGGTCTGAGCTTCCTGGAAGGAAATGTTATACAAGTATAAATATTGTGGTTTGTTCAGATGCATCTCGGCCATGCTGAAGCTTTTATCCTACAACTATTCCAGACAAGCCATCCTTGTTCATACTTATCTAATTGTTCTGTCATGTACTTTAATATTTAATATGCTAACTCAGGCACGTAGGGTCTCTGTTGTAGTGCTAGGATTTTTTTCCTTTCATTCTAAGGATGAACTCGCTGTTACGCCCATTTTGAGGAATCTTTGTCGCTGTCTTAAACTATGAATAATCTTTCTTGCTGTAGCTGCAACAGTAGACCCTCTAAGACCATTACTGGTGTCTTTCCTCTTTGTGTTAACACACCCACACCTCAGTTCTCCAGACCAGCAAACTGCCAAAACATTAACTTTTATAGAGGTGTTTATTTTAATTAATTCATGTACATTAGAATAGCAGCACCCTGCTGCTGTTATACACTTTTAATTCCTCTGGAAATTGGGAAACATTGTAAAACTTAGTTTTTTACATGGTTTAAGAGAAACGAACTTCCATAAGTTTTAAAAATGATCTATTTTAAAACCAATAACCAGAGCTAGATGCATAATTCGTTGCCTGTACAGCAGCGTGTTCCTTTTCTCTAATGTAATCTGTCGATGCTAAGTAGATTAGTACCTTCAGTAGTAATTTACTCCGATGCCAACTAGCTCAGTGGGTTGCAGAAGTATTTAAACTCCCCCCCCCCCCCCCCCACCTCGGCTTGCCTCCTTTTTTTCCATTTTAGACTGGAATGCAAATGGACTTTTATGAGAGTAGGACATTATCTAATGAAGTCTTATAGTTAAATTAGATCCACCTGTTTGCAGTCTGAAGGCTCATTTATGCTCCTTCTACGTACATAAATAGGATAATTTTATATTCAGACGTCACTGTCTTTGTACTCTCATACCTTACTTTGTCATGGTTGTCAGTCAGATCATCCACCAGAGGACAGTGAAGGGTTGAGAGTTCACCTCCAATGTCCTAAGTCCATTTCGGACAACAGTGGAGGAGAATCATGATGTTTATTCTTAGAAAGAGACATTAAAAGATGCATCAGAGTAGATGGTGGTGGTTTGTGTATGAACTTCTATGCATCATAGATTCTTCTTCTTTGTTCCTTTCACTGATTGTACACCAGCTATACCACTCAATACTGCCTCCTGGTGGTTTCTGGTGGCACTACTCCATTAGCTATGCATTCGCAAGCGTCCTAAAACAGACTTAATTGCACACAATCAGGTGACCTCAGTAAACACAGCTGTTCTTAAAAATCTCCAGAATGCTTTTCAAAAACTTTTTTTGAACCTCACACAGAGCACCATTAAATCCACCCATCATCAGAAAATGGAAAAATATGGTCCCATAACCAACCTGTCCAGAGAGCACCGTCCATCAAAACTAACAGACCAGACAGGATTGTATTGTTCAGAGGGATGACAAGGAGACCATAGGTCTCTTGACATGCAGTAGACTCCTCAAACAACTCGAGCAAGGTGTTGGCAGCATTATGATATGGGCATGCTTTATTAGTAGGGACTGGGTAACTGGTCTGACCTGAGAGAATGATGCTAAATCCAGGAAAATAGTTCTTTCAAAGTGATGGACTGGCGACCTGTCCAGGGTATACCTGCCTCCTCTTGCCTGATGATTGCTGCGATCGACTCCAGCTTCCCTGCAACCTAAACGGTGTGAAAAATGAATGAATGAGTTCTTTCAGAGATTTAAAACATTTACAGCTGGTCCTTGGTTTATGAACGACACCACAATGTAACCCAAACTTCCGCTTAAGTCAGATTTTTACCCTTAAATAACCGCTAAATACCACCTTAATTACTAAATAACTATCTAAATACACATATCATACATTATATTAACCTCGTAACTTCGAAACCTGATCTAGTGTTGGAAAGTTGAAATTACGTATAGATAGATAGATAGATAAATACTTTATTAATCCCGAAGGAAATTGTGCAGTTGTCCGTTGCTCACATTCATAAAACAGCAAAAGAGAAAATTTAAAGTTTAAAAAAACCAGACAAATAAATAATTCAACAGCATTAAAAGATAAAGTGCTACAGGTTAAGGTGCTACAAGTTAAGGCACTGAAAAAACAAAGTTCAGGACTAGTATCAGTCAATTAGAAAAGACACTCAAACCAGCCTAGATGCCAAAAACACTCATCCGAGCAAACAGACGTGCAGCTGCTCACACGCAGGCGCAGTTAATCCTCGATATATATAATATAATCGAGAACTGCGTAACTCGAGGACCGCCTGTATATCTGATCCGATTGAAGTCCAGTCAGACTTAAAATGTAAACATGTGGGCTGATATGATCGGGAAAGATTTTTAATCCGATTCAGAGAGGTGGTTTAAACCTTTCACGTTTGGATCAGCATGTTTCTGCGCATGCATGAACCACGTGGGGATTATGTGATGCAATGAGTTTCAGGAAAGACTAAAAAAATCGCGGCTGCAAAAAAGAACAGGAATATGATTTTGTTGGAAACTAGGAGTTTAAGATAATTAAACATTTCAGGGGTCATAAGGTTCAAATTAATGGAGACAAACCTTCCAAATTTGGACACATTGCACCTGTCATATTAAATCTGTCCGTGATGTAAATACAACTGATTGGATCAAATAGCTAGCCTCCATGTAAACATGCCAGCTGGAATCTCTGATCTGATTTATTTAAACTGGACAGATGAAATATTTACACATTTAAGCCCAAAGCAAACTGTTGCGGCAACACCTGATTGGTTTATGTGGCGATGTTTTAATGTGCTGAAACGACCTTGTCAAAGCCCAGACCTCAATCCAGCGGAGGTTATGGCATGGCTCAGCAACAGGTCCCATCCGACCTGAAGGATCTGGAGCAGGTTTAGATGCAGCTACGAATGATTCCCTACGGGGTGGGGGTTGGACTCAATGCATATATGCTCCGTCACTTTAGTTAGGCAGGGTTGTAACTCAAAACGCCTCCAGGTGGATCATGTTTGCAAGCTTCTGCAAATTGTGAAACATGTTCTAGATTATTCTACATGAAGCTATAATTCTGTGTATAACTGGAATAATCCTGTGCTTGATACTTCCACACTGTCATAGACTGGTTCGTAGTTGAATTTTGCAGCTTAGACCTACTTTTTATTGGATTTTTTTTTTTTATCCTTTTTTCTCTAAAGAACACCACTGAACAAGGGTTTAATGTTGGAAAGAGAGCACACTAACAAGCCCCACCGTGCAGCTGTGAGTGAGTCACAAACGTGATGTTTAAAAAAGAAATGAGTCTTTATCCACCTCAAACCAGACACGTTTCATAAGCAGCATCACCGACAGAGCAGACAGTAAATCCCTGCAGGCTTCAGTCGATGACTGATCCCTTCTCAGATGATATCTCTTCCTTATTTTCATTTATTAATAATTTCTTCCTTTTAAATAAAATAATATTGTGAAAGTTGAGCCCGAGGAGGTGTCTGCATATTGTTTTTGGTTTTTTTTTGTTCAGCTGTTTAAATTGGAAGATATTAATTTAAAACCCTAATATAAAAGAGCAGGATGTTCATCCGATTGTTTCTGGTTGAGTAACAGATTAAGCATTTGTCTGACGATGTGAAAAGACGGGAGGAGGTGAACTGAAAGAGAAAAAGGAAGAGGAAATCGACAAGGTGGAATAGTTAGTGCATGTTTAAGTGTGCATGATATCAACTGGCTTCCACTGCTCTGGCTTATTTATGGGCACCTAGTGGGCCTTTGCCCCCAGGCGGTGTCTCACTACGGTGGGCAGGCCTGCACAGAGCCGAGCGCATGCAATGCAACGCTGTCTCTTTAGTGTGCGAGCTCATTGTCTGCTGTCACGTGTGTTTGTGTATAGTGTGTGCTTGTGTTTGCTTTTGGCTTAATCAGCACTGCTGAGTTCAGGAATTCCAGTTCATCAGAGAGAGAAAGTAGAAGAGTCAGCAAGATGTGAGCAAGTAGGACAGAAGATGGACGTTTGGCAGATAATAGTGTGTTTTTGTAAGAAAATGAGTGTTTGAGAAGAGAGCTGGAGTGTGATGGCAGGGTTTCAGGAGGACTAAAGTTTAGCTAATGGGTAATTTAGACCAGTCATTTATTTAAAATCTAATTGTGGCGAATTTCTGCTGACTCACAGATGCTAAGGTGACTCGTCAAATTATCACGGTAATGTTGCTGTACACAAAATGCATTGTTTATATTATTCATACTTATTCATTTTGCAGTTTGGTTGTCTGTGGTGCAAAGGTCACATTCACATCAGCCTTTCTGATCCGAATCAAAATCCGTTTGCTGGGAAAGTCTGCTTCGTTTGAGGAAATGTGAATTCGCCAAATGAATTCTGATTTGGACCGAAGAACCGCAATCGGTCCACCTACAAACGCAGTTCTCGGCCCGTTTCAAGCGGACCAAATACAGGAAGTGGAGTACAAAAAAGTCACTTTCTGTATTTGGCGTAGCATTGCATTGTGGGTAAATACATAGCGATGGTGTTAAGGGTCCTTTGCCTCGTCTGGTGTTCATTCTGCGTCCATTGTTGCAGTGGATTTCAGCAGTATGCTAGCATAAGACAAAATAAAAACCCAAAACAGCCGTAGTTTCATCTCCATGTTTAACTCACAACAAAGTTTTCTTCTTCACACGGGTCTTGTCCTCTTTTATATTATATTCTAATGGTTTGGCATGTTTGACCAGAGTTCAGCCTGAACACGATCTTGATCCACATGGATACACCCCCCCCACAACTGAGCTGAGTCCCCAATCGGAACGGGGTTAAAAGTGAAGCCTTTGACGGAGTGCATAAAACTGCAGTTCCCCTTTCATCCACTAGAGGCTCTGAAACGGCGCAAATCCCCATAGACTCCCATATTAAAAAGACCAACTTCCCAGCAGAAATAAACATGTTTAAAGTCTGGTTCAAAAATCCGTTTTAGGTTTAATAGGTCAGGTTTACCTTCATGACAACTGTGGGAGGGGTGAATTATTTTTAAAAAGTAATTTAACATCAAAATTCAGCATATTTAGGGGTGTGTCCTTTTAATTGGCAGGTACCCGATCTCCCGCTTCAAGTAAGAACGCAGAACAACCGCAGTTTTAACAACATGACTTAGCTTTAATCCGCTAACCTCCGTTAGCTGGTTATCTCCTGGTTAGCTCGGTTAGCTCTTAGCTACAGAAAGCTCGGAGTTCGCTCGATGTCAGTCATCCACCATGACGCTCATGGCCCCCCCCGCTCAGCTCCACCTCTTTGCCCATATTTGTATTTTCCGGGTGAGACGACATGCATGACCCTGCCAAAATGGTGATGGTAGGAACCGCCCACCGAGCTTCATTTCAGCTCTTCAGAAACCTACGGGTGACGTCATGGAGGCTCCATCCATCTTTTTATATACAGTCTATGGTTCAAAGTCACTTAAATCTTATTTGTTCGTCATCCTGATGCTCAGTTTGAACTTCATCGTGTCTACATGACTGAATGTGTTGAGTTGCTGCCACGTTATTGGGTGATTAACTATCTGGACCTTGGACTTCATACAGCGACTGACGGGTGTAATTTTGATCACGTGATGAGTCAACATATCATCAGTATTGTCTTTTTTGTTCTGTTTTGGCCTCCACAAACTGCAGCTGATGCTTCTGTTCATTCCCTTGGTCCTCCATAGTTCATACTTTGGATCTTCTCTCAAAAAAAACAAAAAACAGCTGAACCAAAGCAATCCCATGTCATGCTTATGAGGGTCACTACAAGCAGGTAGACATGAATTAGCCTTGCGTACGGTGAGCTAACAGCTAGCTAACTTGAAGCACAGTCTGAGCTCTGTTCTCGTCGTCGACCTGAAAGCTCACCGATTAGGCTAAATAAGATGAGTTTAGTGGAAAGCTGTGAAGTCTCATTGTGGTAGAGAAGCTTCTGCCTCTTTGGGAAACACTCCATAAAAGCCGGAGGCTCCCTCTGCAGCCCGCTGCTTGTAAACCCCAAGGGAAGCATTATCCTGAGGCCTGCTGGCAGAGGTCACAGCCAGAGCTGAGAGTGCGTCTCGGCCCGCTTCCAGCATCGTCGCCAACACAGGAGAGAACCTTTTTTTTTTTTTTTCTTTTCCCGGAAGGTTGTTGGGAGTTTGAGAAAACAGGCTGTGCTTTCAGTCGGGCTGCTAAGAAAGCTGCTAACAGGGGCTTTTTAGCTTCACCGCTGGCTGCTTTCAGAGGACGGAAATGTTACTTACAACCTTGTAGAATAAATTTCTTGTTTTTAAAGTAGACGGTATGACCCTTTCCTTCCCACCAGGGAAGCTGTTGCACCAATTACTGTGTTTTTCCTTCTTCTCCATGAGCAACCCTGACCTGCAGGAGGAGTCGTAGCCAAGTGGATGACTCAGGGTGACTTGTTTCCCTCTAGCAGCTCCACTTCGTGGTGACAAATTATTGTTTTAACATCCCCCTTACTGGCTTTATTTTCTAGCTGCAGACCTTCTGTTTATGGTGATTTACTGAGATTTCTTCCTCAACATTGCAATAAACAGATCTGCACGTACTGGCAAGGTTTTCTTCACAGGCCAGTTGTGTTGGAAGCTGGATGCATTTACGAGAAGCACCTTTACCGTCCATCTAACCCCCCTTTTTCCTTTCTATGTGCAAATGCTGTTTTTCTCATTAGGCAGAAGCATAAATATTGCTGCACTCAGGGTCTATGTTATGATATCTTTATCTTTTGTGTATATATAGAAGATGAAAATGTATACTCTGCCTTTCATCTTACTCTCAATGCAGCTAGGCAAGTAGATTTTAGGAGGTTTATTTGACAACGGTGATTTGTTGAGAAGTGGGGGAGCAGTGAACTTACCCAGAAAAAGTGCACTTTTGTACAAAAAAGAACGGGAATTGGTTTTCTTTTGCTCCATTTTCCTCCTTTCATTTTGGTTGTTAGTCCTCTCTGATCTCCTCCCAAAAATGCACCTCATCCTCTTCCTCCTGTTTACTTTCCCCCCCATCAAATCTTTAACCTAACTTCTCTCTTTTCATTTTATTACATGGCTTTCTTTGTCAAACTGTGTGTGTTTGGTGTGCTTGAAGTCACTCTCCCCCCAGTTTTTTCCTTCCAATCCTTTTATAAACACAGGCAGCGACCTAAATCTCTCTGTCTGCAATATATTTTTACAGCCTTACCAAAGAGGGCGTGCTAATTGATATGGAACTGGCTGAGTGGACGGTTTGGTGTTTTAATGATAAAGATAGATGTCGGATTGACCTGTTTGTTCTGTTTCAGATGATAAGCCGGTCCAGGAGGAGGACTGGGTGGTGTGCCAGCATCCTGAGTGTCCTGACCGCCGGAGGGCCTCTAAGGTAAGACCTTAAAACTTGAAAGACAATCTGTGCAAAGTGCCAAATTTAATTAGTTTAATAGTCAGCAGGTCAGCGATAAATGAGTAAATTCTTCAACATTAAGAATTAGATGGAAAAAATTGGTCTTCCTTACATCTGTCTATGAAATAAGAGGCTGCGGATTGTAGCAGGTTGGCTTTGGTCTGCAGTTAGACCTTCAGTTTTGTTTTATTCCAGCTGCTGTACAAAAACCGTAAACTGTAGGCGACCGTCCAATGTGATCACTGAAGTCCTGACGCTTTGGAAGTGCTGATAGGGTAGCTGTTAGCTTTGCTTTCAGTTTTTAAGCTAAGCTAACTAGCTGTTACTTCTGAAAGCCCCCTCTGCCGGCAGCTGAAGATGAATTTACTGTGTGGTGAATTTGCACCTCCGGTACTCTTCCCCAACGGAAATCTGACTGTGGAACTGAGTATTGTGATGCAACTTGTACGTTCCTGTCCGCTGATCTTTCCATGCATTTGTGGGGTTTGTCTGCATCAAAATGCAGTTTTGAGGAACTGAAAACAAACTTTTCTAAAGCTTTCTTGGAAAAATTCGACACTGTCCTTCATGTATAGACGGTATGAGCGTCGCTATTGACATCGCTGTGAGGCTTACATCACCATATACTCCATTAACAGACATAACCGAGATTTTACTGATGCTACTACAATTATTGCCTTTTTTGTTTGCACATAAACTTAGTTAATAGCTGACCACTGAATAAAGACACAATATTGAGAGGATTGCCACATAAAACTGCATTTTTTATTTTTTTATCTTGGTCTGTTTTGCAGCCTTCTTATTGGCTAATGTAGCTTCAGGGGTTCATGTTTGTGCGGACGTTACCTGAAAACATCAGTAAAATGTGATGTTTTCTGTGGCTTCCATCTACGTTGAGGTATTGAATGATATTTCATTGGGTGACTTTTGGCCGTCTAAGAGACATGTTTAATAAAATATCAGATAAAAAGAAAGAGGGGGGGGCTCTTCCATCACAAGCACAACAGCATGATTGGAACTCTGATATAAATAGTTTTTGAGACTCTTTAAGGACTTTAATGTTATGTCCTGCTTCAGCTGTTCTTCAGTTCTGCACAAAGGTCAAGTACGACATGCATGATTTGGTTTTTTTCTTTTAAGAAGGTTGCACGAGGAACATAAATGTGTTATTAGTTGCATTTCCATTACATTTTTATGCAAAATAAAAGCAATATTTGTACGTTTTGACAACATCTGTGATTGGCCTGTGTTTCCACTGAACTGAGTTTAGCCCATAAGCTTCAGTTCCCGTAAAATTTCATCAACCGGACGAGATTTTCTGAGAATTGCGGCCTATGCAGGGTATCCATGTAGCGTTATTTTGGGGTTTTCTTCTCGCTGCGGAGAATTTGCTACGATATGTTGAAGCTTTTCTCCCTCATGTTTTCTAAAACTCTGAAATTTGCAGTTTGTTCCACACGGCACCATCTTTACTGCTTCCATTACACTTTTGTGATAAATTTCTATATCGAAATGTCTGAAAAACAACCCTAATGACAGCATATAAACTTTTTAGTGATATTTGAGACTTTTTTTAAAAAAAATGTTGGTGTTTCCATTAACGTGTTTTATAGCGATATTTAGTTTTTGCACAGTTCCAGTTGTAATGGAAACACAGATGTTGTCTGTAAAAAGATGGTTTCTGTTAGCATATTTTATTTTGTGGAAGATAGAGATACGTTGAATACACACTGCAGAACTTTTGCCATTTCCCCGTCACCCCCTGTAGAGATGCACATGATAGATGTTACTGTGTCACCGAACAAGTGCGCAATGCGAAGTTTTAAGGTGAAAAAGTTACGAAAAGCGTCTTTAATAAACATTCTTGAGTTAAAGTGACAAAGCTCTCTAAAAGGTGCGATGTTAATGTTATGAAGACTGAATACGGCTTTGTTGACTGATGTTTGCATTCCACTTTCTTCTGTCATCAAATCATTTTCTTTTAACTTGATTTTCACAGTCGACTTTGTTAGATGGAAACATAGAAGTTTACTATGATTGTAAATATAAAGGGAAGTCCCTAAAGGTGACGTAGACACCGGTGAAGATGCCTGACAGGAAAGCCTTTGTCCCTTTAAGCCTCGGAACCTCGTTGGATGCAGCAGACAGTCTTTGTGTTGTGTTGCAGGGGTGTAAAAGGTGAACCCAGAGCTGCTTTTCTTCTTTTAGGTGTTAAAAATGCTGGGAGACGTGGTGCTCTGTGTCTGGCCACCACACTGTGAAATGAATTATTCCTTTGAAGCTACTGGTTTCTGAAAAAAATGGGAGTCTGGCCAGAAGAGCAGGGAAAACCGCCATAGTGTCTGGTTTGTCGGTCAGTCTGGCTTGTGTTGGTCTGCTGGTCTCGGCCCCTACTTCTCCCTCCTGCTACCAGAGCCGGGTGGCAGACAGATTCTCTCACTGATTCGAGACGTTGTCTCCCGCTGTCCTCTTTGTGGAAACAATGGAAGATGTTGAATTTAGACAGCCTGTTGAGAGAAAGAGAGAGATGGTTATATATAGTTTCTCTCCAAGGCAACTGAGAATAATAAAGTGAGGAGAAGGAGATGGAGCATCAGTTCTTAACCCTAAACTGCCTCTCTCACTGTTCCCCATGTTGTCGAGTCTCTAACATCCACTTCTGCTGAGAAACAAAACCACTGTGAAGTTCAGGGCCTAAACTCCTCCTGCTGGTAGGATTTCTGGCAGAACACCTTCTCCTTGCTCAGGATGTCATAATGCAAGAGGATGAAGGAAAGACATCTCTAGGTGTGTTTCTATTACATCCAGAATTGCTCAAAAACTAAATATCGCGATAAAAAAAACGCAAATGGAAACACATTTAGAAAAAAACCTCAAATGTTGCTGAAAGGTTTTTACGCTCTGATGTGTGACAAAGTGGGTAGGCATCCTGATTTTCCTGATTTTAGGGTCTTACCTGAGTGATGTCACTGGGTTGAACCAAGTATAAGGAGGGGGAAGAGTTGCATTGTGTTCAGGACTTGTTTAACTTAGGGCTGGACGATATGGCCAAAAAATAAAATCTCAGATTTCTCTAAACCAAATCCGATTTCCGATTTTAATCGATTTTTTTTCCCCCTTTACTGTAAAGAAAAAGAAAAAAAAATTACTAATGTCAAAAATGATTCTTTTTCAAAAATGCTTTTATTGCGATTAGCCTAAAAGTTTACCTAAATTTAAAGTGCAACTAAACAAGCTGTTAAACAAGTTTGTAAAAAGAGACGCAGGCGCTGCCGCTGTAAACATTATAAGTAACAACATGTTTGTACTTAGTGCGCTTCCACTGTGAGATAGTTTTTAAGTTTTGATCATACATTTAAGAATAGGCCTCACTTCACTTGTGTAACTTTATTCTAAAATAAAAAACTGATAAATAAATAAATAAAAATGCCTCCTCTTGGAAGAAAATTAGTGATTGCTTTTAGAGTATTTTGACATTAAATAACCAAAACAATTTCCCACATTGGCAAAGACGTCATAAAAATGGATGTTTCTTTACACTTAACATGTGTTTCGAGAAAATTGACTTCTTTGATACAAAATACTATTTTTAAAAAATCCCTGAATGTTATTAAAGCTATATTTCTAACATACATGTATTATTACATTCTTGCTGTTTTTTGTTTAATTTACACATTTTTGGCAAGAAAGACGAGTCTGTCAGCTACATCTGGCTTCAGACCTCTGTGACATGTGACCCCTCCCACACTGAAAACCCTGCGTTTCCATCACACCTAGAACTGCGCAAAAACTAAATGTTATAAAAACCGCTGCTATAAAAGCTTTTATAATCCCGGTAATTCCCGGTAAAGATGGTGCTGTGTGGAATAAATAACAGCAAATTTCAGAGTTTTAGAAAAGAAAATGAGGGAGAAAAGCTTAGAAAATCAAAAGCAAATTCTCCCCAGCAAGAAGAAAACCATAATATAACGCTACGTGGCCACTTTGCATTAACTGCAGTTACGAAACGTGATGCTAATGTGCTAAATCCTGTACAACAGAAACAACCGCAAGTCACAACTGTTGTTTGTCGAAACGTACAAATATCGTTTTTATTTTGCAACAAAATGTAATGGAAACGCACTTCTTGTACGCTTCTAGCTGCCATGTTGTTCTGTTTATGCGTTTCAGTGGGAAAATAGCGGGAGTGTGCCGACGTCACTATAAGGTACGCAAGCCCAAAAGGTGCTGGCGGTGCAAAAAAAAAAAAAATCCAGATTTTCATAAAAATAAATCGTCATAAACAGCAAATTTGAATTAATCGATTACTGGGAAACTGTTTGGATGGTTATCCATGGTTATTGAGGAGGAATGAGTTTATGTCTGTTTAGTGTGCTTACCAGGAAAATGGTAGGTGCTGGGGGGTGGCCATTGTGGCTGTGAGGGTATTTAAAGCAGATTTAGTTCACGAGACAGAACGATGTAGCAGGGTGCATGTTAGATTAATTTTGGTAGATTTTGATTTCAGTTATGTTTGGTCAGTACAGATAATTGTTGAGTTCTATTATTCTTCCTTTGTGATTTTGTAGTTTTGGTTACAACATGCACCATTGTTTAATAAATGCTTATTTTGTTGGAGGACCTCTCCCTACTGCCATCTGTTAACCCCTCTGGCCACGCAACCTACAACATGATGAAGTGGTTTTTAGCTGTTTCGATATAGACACATATCGCAAAAGTGTAATGGAAACACATTTTTCGCAGTTACGTTCCCCGGACATGACGTTGGGGTGTCATGACCAGTTCATTTATGGTGAAGATGGTGATATGTGGAACAAACAGCGAATTTCAGAGTTTTAGAAAAGAAAATGAGGGAGAAACACTTTGAAAAGCCATAAAAAAATTCTCCACAGCAAGTGTAACTTTAACCAGCAAGTCACAATTCTGGTAAAATCTTTGTACACGAGATTTTACAAGACTGCAAGCGAAGACGCGAAACACCGTTCAATGGAAACACCAGCAAAAAGCACTTATTTGTCAGAAATTACAAATATCGCTTTTTGTTTTTACAAAAAAGTGGAATGGAAAAGCAGCTACAGACAGACACCCATCTCCTTGCCCATCAGGGCTGTGGAGACATAAAAAGCTCTCAAACTGGCATCATTACAACTTTCAGCTTTGACCAAATATCGACTCGATCTTCAGCGACGTTGCTGGCTACGCGTCCCGCATCCTGATGAACTCGTATCTGAAAGGACACGGTAAACTCTGTCGATGCTTCCCGGAACGCACATCATTTTTACCTGGAGAAACAATTAATTGTCAACAACAACTTGTGCTTAAAATGACAGTAACTAGCAAAAGAAACTCCTCGTCAGCAGATCAGACAAACACTGGGTCAACCGTCTGCCAAGACGGCTGTACACACAGCGTCGCAAACAAAAAGACCAGATTTTGTTTTCAAAAGTTAACGATACAAACTTCATATAAAGCTAAATCACGTCTCTGTTTCATGTCAGTGTTTTAACGTTTAGGAGACGCGCTGTGACGAAGAAACAAAACGCACTCCGGTGGCGGAGATTAGCTGTTGCCATATTTCATCTGAAGAGATCCCGTATTGCTTGAGTAGGCAGGAAAAGAAAACGTAAAATGCCACTGAAAAAAAGATGAGAGCTACTTCCGGTGAGCGGCTTCCACTTCTCTCTTCCCTGACCAACCAGCGAGAGGATTTCGTGGAGGTCAAACACTATCATTTAAGAAAAATATAAGTAATAGTAAGAAATGGACTTTTTAAATAAAGCACACATTGAATTTTCCAAAGACCCACTGAAATTCCAACCTGTGAGACTCACTACATCTATCAACATGACTGTGTGTCATTTGTCTCACATATCAGCTCTTTTTAGAGTCTCCTGGCTCTGTTACACTTATTTCCATTGTTCCATAGCTCTGTTTAAAGGTAAACTGACCCGTTATTTGATCACACAAAGACGTAGGAACACGAGTTTCCCAACTTTAGAAAGAAACCTGCATGACTGTGCAAAATTCTTCATCCTGTCCAGTGACTACTTTGTTTGCTATTAAATCATCAAACTTTCCCGTAATCTTTGTCAATAGTCTGGAGCAACATTTCTCCAGACTTAAGGTTTTCCAATTTTTTCTTTGGATTTTGGCTTTTTTTTTTTTTTTTTTTGTACATGATTTTTCAGGTTATTTCTTGTATTTGACCATTTTAACCTGTTACCATTTGACCATTTTAAAAATGCTCTGAGAACAAGTGATAAACTGGTGTTGTGATGCAACCAATAAATTGACAAAGAACCTTTTTCAATCGTTTCTTTAGAAATGAGCTGACTGTTGCTATGGTGACCATTAACCCTTTAATGCCTGACACAATAAACATGCTGAAAATTTATACATTTTCTAATCTTAAATCTTCATTTGTCATTTGGATGCAATAGGTCTTGGACACTTGGTTTTTTACCACATATGATACTTTAGATGTCAAAGAGTTAAAATCTGTGTTTAACTGTGAAACTAAAACAAAACATTGATCATAAATCTTGCTTTATTTTCCTAAACTACACCTGTAAGCCTGCTGGGTTGCACTGAAATCTTTCAGTTTGTGGGAAAGAGAGTTATAAAGCTTTCCCATTTGCTATGATGAGAGAGGAGGCCAGACACACTCCGTACAGGTCGTTAGTCCAACACGCAGACAAAAAACCTTTCACACTCACTCCTATTGATTATTTAAATGATTTAACCTAACATACATGTTTTTTATTGTTAGAGGAAGTCTGAGTACCCAAAGAGGACCCATACAGGCGCTGGGAGAACATGTAAACGCCACATGGAAACACCCCAGCTGGTGCTGCGAGGCGCGAACCACCACAGATGAAGATGTTTGATGGCTGAAATGCAGCTATAAGGGAGTCCTTTTTAAATCCGTCATGACAGATTAAACCAAGAAGCCAAAAGGAAATGACAAAGTTACAAAGTGAGCAAGGATACATGGAGTCATTACTGAATATTTTGGGGGATCAACTTGGGCTTGTTCCGAGCGATGAAGAGGCTGCAGCGGTGTTTGTTTCAGGTCGATGAATGCTGCAAGCCTCTAAACCTTCCCCGGCTTTCTAGAAGTAAAATCTCTCAAACAGAACCCTTTCCTGTGGTTCTCCGGCTTCTGAGTCACAGCTCGTTGTTTGGCAGTGGTTAAAAGGAGGATCAGGTCCTGGGACAACCTGGGATCTCAGGTCCTCTTTCAACTGAATCCTTCCAGTAAGGGACGTAAAGCTGATGATTGAATCCCTTTCATGCACATGCATTTGTGTGATGACGACTTTAATGCAAAACATTCATTACCAGAGCTGAAAAGCCTGCAGCTTATTAAGCCCGTCTCTCTGACAGAGGTGCATTAAAACACAATTCTGTTTCATATTTTATTTATAATGAGGGGTGTTTGGCCATTAATTAGCAGGCAGGAAGGAGGAAAATCCCCATGACATCTTCTTGATTCACAGATGTAGCCCAATAAAACAAAGAAGAGACGTTTTTATGGACATTTCACCACGACTCGTCAAAACCGTGAACATTACCAATTAGTAAAAATCAGATATTTTTAGGCTTTCCACTGTGTTGCATCATGACAGATGACTGTTTGCTGTTTAACTCCACCATTTTTCTGCCTGACGCCACAGTGGTCCGGTCTGATCCTACAGGGGGGGTGTCATCCTTGCTGACATATTATTGTCTTGTTTTGACAAAGTTTAGTCATCATAGTTTAATATTTCCAGTGATGAAAAACCCTTTTTTTTTTATTATTGTGCAAGAGTGAAAGATTTCTTGGTATGAAGTCTCATTCTGTCGACTTTTTTTTTTGGCTATTGCTTCAGAGTTCCCCGTGTGCGGCCTGTAGCAGGCGTTAAACAGCAGGGGGCAGCGTCATGGCAACCCTGACTCGCTGCTTCTCATAAAACTGTGAGAGGCACATATCTGGAAAGAATCTGACATAAATATCCTCGCTCCACCCAATGACCAGATTTAGGCACATCAAAGACATTTTCACTCCAAAAAATGAGAAATAAAAATCTACTTTTTGTATATCTCTGAGTTTTTCTGAACGTACTTTAACTGGTTTCTTTGATATGCCGGCGGCTTGGCATCAGGACACAGAGCAGACAAACATGTGCAGACAGACAGACGGTCTTAGGCCGGCGCTGCACAGCGTTTAAAGCCTTTTTATTACCAGACAGGCCTGCTTAGCGTCTTCTCCTGCCATACATCAGCTCCCAACAGCACCGCGTCGCTTCCAGCTGCAGCACGGCTGCCTGGAACCTTGATGGGTTCACCTGAAGCATAACTTGATCAAATCTTCCCAGGTGTCATCCTGTATTTGTGCTGCTGTAGTTCAGCTTGTCACCCTGTTGCACAACAGCTATGTTTCCCACATGCGTGTCTGGATACTTCAGGTTTCTTAATTCTGTGGGATTTTACAGTGTTTGTGTGTAAATTTCAGCCTAGAGTTGCTAAAATGGTAGGATTAATTTCAAATCACGTCGTTTAGCAGTCGCTGCTAGTCTGAACTTGCTCTCGCATTGAAAGGAGCTCATTACCACCCCCCGCCACCCCCATCTTCCTCCCCGCCTCCCCCTCAGTTAAATTTTCCTTCCTACCTCGGTTTGGACAAGACCAGACAGGATAACTGGAAAGGTGTGGGTTGCCTTGGCGACAAACGACTTCTCTTCCAAACAGCTGGAGGCGCTGGGATTTCGGGAAGAAAGTCAGAATGAATGAAGGAAGTGTTCAGACACACACTGTGTGTGAGTGTATTTCCATCCGTGTTTAGGCTTGTACAGACGGGAAAAAAATGGAGGGAAATTCCCAGAAATGTTTAGTATGAAACTTAGCCGGAAAAGTTACCCTGATGATGAACAAAAATACGTTCATTTTGTGAGAAAGTGAATGAAAATAAAATTTGACTGTGACTGAATACAATGAATTAAAAAAAAGTAATAAACTTGGTTAAAATTTAATTTGCAGATTCTTCTTTGCTTTTTTAAAAAAAAAATTCAAGTTTATTTACTGTGTATGCACGCTGAAAACAACAGATGTTCACTGAAGTGTTTTACATTTTAAAAACAAGAAAACAACACAAACGGATAGCAAACAAACTATACAAACGCCAAAATACAAAAAAAGCTCAATCTGAGTTAGAAGCCATGGAATAAAAATGAGTTTTAAGATGTCTGCTGTTGCGGTTCGGATATGGACGGGAAGACGAGTCCCACAGTTTGGAGCAACAACAGCATCTGATCAGAACATCTGCAAACTGTTCAAAGGTCGGAAAGATTCAAGACAAGCCCATTTAAGCACTTACGAAAGAACAATAACTTTTAAAATCCACTCTAAAATGGAGTTTTATTCATTTTTATTTTCATTTCGTTGCAGTTCAGACCACATTACGGACTTTCCGTGACTCCTCGGCTCAGTTAAAGATGTTTCTGTATTATAGTAAATATTGTAACAGAAACACCAAACGACAGATGGATTTCTGAAACTGGTCTTAAATCACAGTTTGAATTAATGATGGTTTATTTTTAAGCTAATTTCATATATATATTTCATATTTGTTTTTTCTTAATTTACGTCAACAATTTGGCTCTCTTGGCTTCCAAATAATTCAGGATTCAGCTTCTATTTTAGTCTCATTTATTTATTGTGAGTGTTTCTTTTGTTGGTAAACAGTTTTTTTTCCAAGTTTATATTCATCACAAAGGCTTATTTTTGTACTTTATGAAAAATATAATTATGTGTAATATTTTTATCGAACCTTTAAAACAACTGACAACAGAACCCAACCATACAAATCAGTTAAATTAAGGCCAAAATTGGAACATTATGACTTGTTAAATTAGCTAATTTCTACATTTTTTTCCTTAAACGCTTCCAGCTCTCAGTGTACTTTGTCTTTACCAGTACACGTCATGCATCCCTGATGCATCAAAACGCAGTAAACTCACTAGCGATGCATTCAAGAGATGCGTGAAAACCGTTCCATTGTAAACAACATGTGCTTATAATAACGACAACTGGCACAACAAACAGTTTGCGACAAGCAAGGTTTGCCGCTAGCCACTCACCAAGGATTTCATTGCAAATAGAAATAAAAACTTCACAGTAAATAAAGCCGCATTTCGGTTTCTTGATGATGAACTCATTTGCATTGATGTTTTAACGTTGTTGTAAAAAATGAAACCTGAAAAATACTTCAAAAATGCTCGTTTTTTATGCTCAGACGGGGACTGTGCATACATGTGGACGCGATCCCATTGTTCTTCAGTAAGCAGGAAAAGAAAATGCATAAAAGAAAAAAGCTCCTCTTGGTCAGCAACCAATCAAATTGCTAGCTTTAGGTCTCTGGAAGTCGCTACATTGAAAACCTTCAACTCAGCTGCGGCACTCCCTGTCTGCGAAGACGCCCTTACTTTACTTAGTGGTATGATTCTTGTTTTTCCTCTTGTTGACCACATGGTGCCCCCACCAAAATAAAGCCCCGCCCCTTTCAAAGATTCAGCTCTTAAACAGGAAACCGTTCTTCCCGTTCACTAGAAGGAGTCGGCTCTAAGAGTCGGCTCTTTCATGAACTAACCATCGCTATTATTTATTCCTTCTAATTTAAGCACTGATTTTGTTGACATTGGTGTTGTAATTATGGTTATGATGGTGGCAGCCTGGTCTGTTTCCTTTTCCCTGTTTTATTTCAGTTCTTCTGTCTCCTCACCCCTCTCCCTCTTTCTGCCTTTCTATTCAAACCCTCATGTCCTTTTGTTCCCTCTGTCAGGTTTGGTGTTAATATGTTTACAACAGAGCAAAATCATTTAAAACACAAATAAAATATTGAAATAAATAAGTAAAGGTGGTTTAATGACACCTATAAAACGACATTTTTAACTTTTCATTTTGGTAAATCCAACAGTCATCAGAAATGCAGTTTGGATGGAAAACGTACTGAAGCCATTCTTCTGCACAGATTTCTTTCGGCTGCTTTTAATCATGGTTTATTGTTGACCATAAAATCCTAAATTCTTCGCAGGTTAGGTTAAACCCTTTCCCTACGCAGTCTTTCGCAGCTCTCCTTATCGGTACTTTTCCTGGATGGCTCCTTTCATATCATATCATATCGCTGACTGTCTGCTGTTTGATCTCATCACTCCGTAATGTGTATAATTACAGTTCTAGCATTTTTTCCCTTTTTAATCACTTGATTTGTAGTTGTTGAAGAAGGACTCTTTTGACTGCCTGCCATCTCATCCTTTCTCTTTCCCTTTCACTATGCCGTCACACATTCATCTTTTGATGAAAGTTAATTAGAAATCAAGCAGCCAGACCAGAATCAGGTTTATCAGAGTAAAGACAAGTTTGGCGAGATTGATGTCACAGTACATTTCACAGAGTCAGTGGGTGAAATATTTTGTCTGTTAGAACTCTAATTGTTTTCTCCTTTCTCTGTTGCTTTTGGTTCCAAAGATCTGCTTGCAAAGATCACAATTACCAATACCAACCTCTAAATGATGCTAAACCACTTTCTCTGTCTGTCACGGCCTGAAGAGAGCAGAGTATTAGGTGTCATTCCCTAGCTGGATGGATTAACTTGTAGGTGTCATGCAGTTGCTTTAACAACTTACTTAAAACCTTACATTATCCTGTGTGTTGTAGGGATTAACTTCTTCAGAAAGGCAGCTGTGTATATCCTAATAATTCACCTGTGTTTGAAAAGCCTCCATTACACTGAGGTATGTTGCCTTCTCCAGTGGAAAGTTTTATAGCTGTCAACAGCTTCCTGGAGAATTTCTCAAGAAACACCAAACGGTAAGAATGCAAATCCACCTGAGACATTTCCTCCTGATGTCCCACTGGGTAAATCCCCCAGACCTTTAGTAAAAACACTGCAAGTTTGACACATTTGTACCCACATGTAAATAAAACTGTAAAACATTCAACGCTGGTGAGATGCATCCTGATAATATTTCCTTTTTTCCTCAAGAATCATCAGTATGCTGAAAACATTCCTCAGAGATCTGGGTGGCGATTGATGGATGGATGGATGAATGGATAGATGGATTGCTATATGGCTGGATGGATGGATTGATATATGGTCAGATAGATGGATGGATACATGGAAAGATGGATAGAAAGATGGATAGATGGATGGGTATATGTATTGAAATATGGCTGGATAAATGGATGGATGGATTGATATATGGTCAGATGGATGGTTATATGGAAAGATGGATAGATGGATGGGTATATGTATTGATATATGGCTGGAAAGATGGATGGATGGATGGATTGATATATGGTCAGATAGATGGATGGTTATATGGAAAGATGGATAGATGGATAGATGGATGGGTATATGTATTGATATATGGCTGGAAAGATGGATGGATGGATAAATTGATATATGGTCAGATAAATGGCTTGATATATGGCTGATTAAATGGATGGATTGATATATGGCTGGAAAGATGGATGGATGGATAAATTGATATATGGTCAGATAAATGGCTTGATATATGGCTGATTAAATGGATGGATTGATATATGGATGGAATGATGAATAGATTGATATATGGATGGCTAGATTGATGGATAGATGGATTGATGGATGGATGGCTGAAAAGATGAACAGATGGACCAATATATAGAAGCTTTATTACCTTTTCACTGTACAACCGTACAAAAGATAGAATTACATTTTGTCAGCAGCTGTCAGTCAAGCATCAGTTGAAAAAGAAAAAAAGTATTGAATAAGATTTTTAGTCGTGACAGTATTTACAACATATACACAGTCCGTCAGTCGCAGTGAAGACACGATGTGACAGGATCAGCCTGTCCACACCACAGGGAAAGAAACTGCTGATGGAAGGGTGAAGAAATGCTTGTGTCCTAGGGGGTGTGGGGGTCCCTCTTCGATTGAATCGATGTCGTCTCCTCTGGATTCTGACTGATTTAAAGTACCGCTTCGGGAAAACCAGCAACCATGCCCCTTTTAAAGTTTTACAGCCCCTTTCTGCATCATTCTGATGTTCAGTTTGAACTTCGGTTGTCTTGGTCATGTCTACACGAGTAAATGCAGAGTTGCTTCCATGTGATTGGCTGGTTAGATATTTAACAAGTAATAGGTGTACAGTAGCTAAATGGTTAGCGAGTATAAATGAAGCTAGGAAGTCTGAGCTTCCCTGTTTAGGCTGCTGCACCTACGACCCAACCCTAGATAAGTGGCACAAAATGGATGGATAGATGAATAGATGGAGAAGCTCTGGAGCAAATTTTCCTAAAAATTTCCGTGTTTATGTCTGAACGGGCTTTATTAGTTTGTTCCTCACAGTTTTTTGAATGTGATTATTATGCTTCACAAACTCGACTTAGTGCAGAGTAAAAACATTTTAATTGGGTTTCTTCACCATGCATTTATGGAAGTTCTTGGGAAGTTTGTGTTATGAAGAAATGAAAAGCCACAAGTCATTGTCTGCCTTGTTGTCATGGAAACAGGGATTGACTCATTTCTTCTTCTAATGCTCTTAAGATTTCCTGCACTTTTGTTTTTGTCAAAATGTTGTTCTTTATGTTTCTCCAGTAGTTGAAACTTCATTTCCTGCACTCTGATGGTCTAAAGCAGAGTTAGTCATTGTGCAGGTCACTCACTCTTGACTTGTGGCTCATGAAGCAGCCACTGGTTTTCTGAAAATACTACCTAAACAAGTCATAATGATCCTCAACGGTGCAGTTCTCTCCAAAAAAAACAAGAGCTGCAGGCTGCTTGCTAAAACTTTGCTGTCCTAACAGCCCTAACTGACCCAGTCAGAGTTGCCAGTTTTGGCTGATTTCAGCTGCACCGAACTCCACCAAAGAGCTGCTCCGTCGGTAGCTCCATATACAAGCCGCAAGCCGTCCCTCACCACATTTGTACCCTGTCGCAAGCACAACCCGCCCTGCAATGGACAAAGTTTCTCGTTAAATATTAATTAACCGGGTCAGTTCACTGCAGATACGAAACTTGCTAAATATGCTGATTTATAGGAACTGTTTTATGTTGGCTTTGATTTAGTTTTTTAGCTCCAGCGAGTTTATTATTCACCTGTCAAAAGCCTTCTGATTGTGATGAACAAGTTGCTATGGTGACGCTCTTACCGGCATATATACGAAAGTAATGCAGCCAGTTGGCATTAGAATTCTCACAGACCATGTTTCCCTGCTGCAACACACCTGATCAAATCTGCAGCGCTAGCAGGGCACAAGGCTGCTTATCAACTCTGATGTGTGTCAGGTGTGTTGCAGCAGGGAAACTCCTCATATTTGCAGGACCGCGGCCTCCATGAACCAGAGTTGCCCACCCCGTGGTCTAAATGAACCTTTTCAAACTCCTTTTTTTCCTTTAATTAATAAATTGATGAGGGCTTATTGTTATTATTATTATTGTTATTGTTATTAATATTTTCTTCTTTAGTATGTATATGTGTGTGTGTATGTAGTTATGAACATATATATTTTTTACCACCTTTTGCTTGTTGGAAATAAACTAAATGAAGCTTTCAGCCTCAAACTTCCAAGTAAATTAAACAGTCTTAACTCCTATTTTTGCGGTCGCCCACAAATGTCGACAGCACACATGAAAAAGCTGACTTTTGTTTCAGTTTTGTTTCAGACATCTAGTAATCCTCACTCTTCCCTGGAAACGTGGAAGTCATCTTCAGTTCCACTTTATGACAAAGCTTCCATGGTATCCTGGTGGGGTTGATGGGTTATCAGTTTGAACAAACAACGTCGTCATTCATGTTGAAACCATTCCTGTCCAGGTGGAAACTTGGGTAAACACATAATCTTCTCATGTTTACATGATATTTCCTCCAGTTGAGTAAGAGTGTTATGATGTAGGTCCCATCCAGCTACATGCTGCAACAACTCCTTGTGGTACTGGCACACAAACTTCATCCATGGTGACCCAATCAGGTCTGCCTCTAGGAAAGAAAGGTGAGAGCTCTGATCCAGTGACTCATTTTAAATCACACTGTTACACAACTGGAATGAAGTTAAGGTTCCTCATGTTGGTATGTTTCAGTGAAACTCTGAAAATGTGTTTTATCATGTCCGATGCTAAACCTTTCTGGGTAGTTCAAGTAATGTGACAGATAGGACTGGGCGATATGACCAAAATCTCATATCTCGATATAGCTCATTTTATATCCCCATAACGATATACATAACGATATAAAATGTTTGTGTAATGTTGTGTCAGTCATCAGTTATGTGTCAGATGTTGCTAGGCAACAGCAGCAGTGATCTCCTTCCATCTGGGGGAACTATGGCCGTATGACGTTTCACAGGTAAATACTTGCTGCAGTGTTTGCGTCTGGACTTTATTATGAGCTTCCGCCTCCACTTGACGCTCTTTTGCTTGTCGACTATTCTTTATTCTGTATTCTTTGTCCAAATTCTTGTGGAGGTGATAAAATGAGTTAGTTGTGTCGGAGTCCGTTGTTGGGACTGTGAGCTAGTCTGTTGTCAGTTCCACGTCTGTCTTTTAATATCCAAACCGCATCCATGCAACAGAAATTTCCCCTCTTTTAGGAACAAGCTGATCAGTTTGGGTTGGCTGGTCATCTTTTAGTGCATTATCCTGCTCTGAAACACGTCTGCTACCGTCGTCCTCCATGTTTGTTTATATATTGCAGCGTACATGCTGTAAAGCGCATCTTGACGATACATACTGCAGTAAAGCACCTTATCATGGCGTAAACTGTAGATTACGATGGACATTTTCTATTGTCCAAACGATATATAGTGTCATATCGCCCAGCCCTAGTGACACATAATACAAGTGAAAGTAAAAGATAAGGTGAGGAGTTCATGGATCTTTTTGGACTCGAACAACTGTTCTAAACTTTCTTACTATAAAAGAATGTAGAATATGTAAATATGTAAATACCGTACTTTTCGGTCCACAAGCCACACTACATTATAAGGCGCAGCCTCAATTACGGAGTCTATTTTTGTCTTTGTATTTTAAAATACACATTTTTTTTTATCAGTCTGTTGTAACAAATCTGTCAATGCCCTCATCATCTGTGTTGGAATTAAACGACTGGGCGATTTCACCATGAAGCATATCGAGTGCTCTTTTCATTGTCAGTCAGTGTCGTTCCTGTGTCGATGGTCAGCAATGATATCGGCTTTTGCAAAAGCTCTGACAACAATCGATGGAGATACGTTA
This sequence comes from Telmatherina bonti, assembly GCF_933228915.1. Classification (NCBI taxonomy): domain Eukaryota; kingdom Metazoa; phylum Chordata; class Actinopteri; order Atheriniformes; family Telmatherinidae; genus Telmatherina; species Telmatherina bonti. The sequence continues at coordinate 34,645,387 of NC_136622.1, forward strand.
TCCAGGCATCCACAATCCACTCACATATGGTGGCGTAACTCGGCTGACGCCACCTTCCAGTCTTTGTGAAGGTGTGTTTGCTGTCTCCCATCCATCGTTCCCATGACGCTCACAACTTGACTTTCAACTCACTGTTCATGCCAATGTCCAGTGGTTGTAGTTCTTTCGTTAGTCCTCCCAGGATGATGGCAAGCTCAGAATCAATTTGCTTTACTTGATTTTACAGTAGGATCAACAGAGACGGTGATGAGTGAACAAAACCATCCAGTCTCTTTACACCTTTCTCAGCCACTCTTTCATTTTCTCCTCATATTACACCAGTATGATGGCAGTAAATGGTCTTACAGTTAATCAAGCAGAGCGCTTACTAAAACCGCACATTTATTTAGATTTTATACAGCAACATTTATACAGATTTTGGGATTCAGCACACACATAGGGCGCACCAGGTTTAAAGGCGCACTGCCAATTTTTGCTAAAATGATATACTTAAAATATACTTTTAAGTGCACCTTGTTGTCTGAAAAATACAGTAGTTTATTAGGCCACTATGTCACCAAATTTTGAGGCCATGTTGGGATTAGTTTAGCTCAGCAAGACATGCAAGAATATTTTTGGAAAGTCTTTTATACAGGTTTCTTGTTGATCTTGGTTTGATCGTGTTGTTGATCGTGTTTATGGGTGTAAACTACATCTTTATGACTAAAAAGAAAGTTACAGCTCAGACATTATTACCTGTAGAGAAGAAGACTAAAAACATGCTGAAAGAAGAAAGTGTGTCCAGACTGCTGGCCAGTCAGTACAGTCACCCCAGCAGTCCACATCTGGTGAGACACCTTCAGCTGGCTGTTTAAGTAAATGTTCTCATGTCTCACGTGTAGCTGAACATCATCTGCGACGGCAAATGCACGACTACCCGTTGTAGGGGGCACTGTTTGGAATATGGAAAAGCCTGTTGGTTTTATTTTTCCTGTTGGCTTTCGCTCTGGATTGGGAGAGATTGATAGCTTTTGTGGAGAGAGTACATGTTGTAAAACAAAGTACTACAAAAGTGCAGATCATAGTTTGTGGAAGCCAGTTGTTTGATTGTAATTCACCATGTTGCAGTTATAGGGATGCTGTATTGTTATCTGGGCAGGTGACGTGTGGATGTATATAACGGAAGACGTCACTATGTCGTCAGATGTTTGGCCCAACAGAGCAAAGTGTTTTTGACCACAAGGGGGTGAGTTGACGCTGTTCGTTTTCCACAAAGGTACTATTCTGTACGATCAAATGAATATATGATGACTGAACCTGCAATGAAAAGAATCAGATTAGAAAATCGGCACGACAACATATTACTGGATCAAGCAATCTCAGTAGCTTAGTGTAGTCTTAGCTCCCTGGTCATTCGGGAACATTGTAACAGGTGATGCTTTTGGTGCTTTGTCCTTTTTGTTATAAAATGGGATGTTTGTTAGCATTCCATCAATATATTGCATCAGTTCTTCAAGCTCAGCATTGTTGGCTTTTTGCCTCTTTGTTTGGTTTCACTTTCATGTTTGTTTTTTTTTTTGTTTTTTTTTAAGGCCACATTTCAAAGGTATTGCTTACACAGCAAACCTTTCACCAGTATTTATGAATGGATTTGGAAATTCTTGTGGCAAATGCTGCATTTATGTATTCAGCTAATCAGTGTGCTTTTGTAGTGTCTGGAACAAACACAAAACAATCTTTGAAAACTTCTGTTTTGATGTGAAATTCACTCGTCTGAGACAGAAATGATTGAACAGTTTTATGACTTACAGTCGTCTGCAGTCACAGGAACATTTTCACAGGAACGTGTTCTGTAAGCTTGAAGTGCTAAAAATAAAACTGAAAAATGTAAAAACTACTCATAAAGTTCTTTGTTTGCTCTGCATTTGAGCTACACCCAACGTTGCCAGTGTATATGTCCATCTTTTGCTGTCACAGTACGTGGAATTATTTGAGGTCTAAACTACGTAGTAGATTCAAGATGGCGCTGCTGTGTATGGCACGCTGTCCGGGTCTGCTGAGTTTGCTGTCAGTTTTAGCTTTTATCGTTGTTGTCATTCGAAATGTATCATCTCTGCTTGTGTACGATCGCCTCACGCTGCTACAAATACGCGACAACATAACCAACTTGCCTGGATGTGCTGAAAATGGACAATCAAACCCGCCACCACCGTTTCTAGCCTCAGTGCCAGCCTATCTGTGGCATCCTTTCGGTGTGTTGCCTCGCAACAAGAAACATAGGAGACGTGGAAAGAGAAGCGGTGTACGAGTCAAGATAAAAGCTTACCTCGCATCCAGTTTATCCGATTCGTGTGATCCAGCCCGTTTTAAGGAAATATCCACGGAATACGGAGGATTGGATCTACATCGCTCTCTGCAATACAGCTATCGTTGGCTCCGACCGGCACTCCCTGGCGCCGGCTGTCCTCCTGTTCCTTGTCGCCGGCCTGCGTGGATCCAGCGGCGGGGCTGCGTGAAGGAGAATCTTCGCTCGCTCTGTCGTGCTGCTCCTTTGTCACCAGTGAAATCCATGCCGGTGCACGCAGCTCTGTTGAACGCTCGTTCAATCACAAATAAGACATTTGTCCTAAATGATTTTATTTCCACGCACGATTTGGATTTCCTCATGGTCACGGAAACCTGGACAACAGCGCTTTTTCCGAGCTCCTACCCCCTGGCTACTCCTTCCTGAGCGCACCGAGGTTGGCAGGCCGTGGAGGCGGGCTTGCCACTGTGTACAAACATAACATCAGCTGTCGCTCTATCCCTTGTAAGAGCTACAGTAGCTTTGAACACCTAGTATTTCTGTTACAACTGGCATCCCCCACACTGTGTGCTGTTCTATATCGCCCCCCCAAATATAATAAGGATTTCATTTCTGAATTTTCTGATTTTCTTTCTGATATAATGCCCAAATATGACAGTTTTATTTTTTGTGGGGACTTGAACATTCATGTCTGTTGCCCATCCAGTAATTTGTCAACTGACTTTCAAAACCTGTTAGCCTCATTTGATTTAACTCAGTCAGTAAAATCACCCACACATAGACTCGGTCACATATTGGACCTCATAATGTCACATGGTCTCCCAGTAAATATTTCAGAGATATTGGACACGTGCATCTCAGACCACCTCCCCATTCTTTTTGACTTCACAGCTCCTTCAGCTCAAGCTAAATCTTCTGCCCCAGCTTGTAGCCGTCGTACTTTTACTTCCGCTACAGCAGGTGAATTTGCTGCTGCCTTTATGGGTACTGGTTTGTATGCTCTGGGTGAACTGGAACATCTGTGCCCAGAGGAATTTATTTCCTCTTTTAATTCTACCTGCTCAGAAATTCTGGACTGTGTTGCACCCTTTAAGCTGAGGTCCATCAAACCTAAACCAGATCCCTGGCTGAATAACACCACACGTGCCCTGAGAAGGCGCTGCAGGCAGGCTGAACGGAGATGGAAGAAAGACAAGCTGCATGTGTCTCTGGGCATACTGAGAGACTGTCTTTCTGACTATCAAAATGCTGTTAAGGAAGCCAAATGTAAATATCTTTCAACTGTTATTTGCACTAGCAGCAATCGCCCTCAAGTTTTGTTCAATACAATCCAGTCTGTGACTAATCCTTCGGACAATGTGTTGATAAATGTGTCTAAATCCACCTGTGACGCATTTCTCCATCATTTCACAGACAAGGTGGCCTCTGTTAGACAGAGCATTAGCAACAATAGTGCTGCAGCTACTGCTCCACCTTGTGCCCCGCCTTTTGCCCCTGCTGCTGTGTTGACTGTGTTTGAGCCAGTATCACTCTCTCAGCTCTGTGAAGTGGTTCAGAAGCTGAGACCAACAAACTGTCCCTTGGACATTGTCCCATCTAGAGTTTTAAAACAGGTTTTTGACACAGTGGGGCCATGTCTACTTCCTTTTTTCAATTCCTGCCTGCTGTTAGGGTCTGTTCCGGCTGTTTTTAAGCAGGCTGTGGTCAGACCACTTATCAAGAAACCTAACCTAGACCCAGCAGTTCTCTCAAATTTCAGACCCGTGTCCCATCTGCCATTTCTCTCTAAGGTATTGGAAAAGCTGGTTTTTTCACAATTACAATCATTTTTGGATCAGAATCACATTTTTGAGAGGTTTCAGTCTGGTTTCAGAACGCGCCACAGCACAGAGTCAGCACTCCTTAAGGTGCAAAGTGATGTCTTGCTCTCCCTGGATTTAAAGCAACCTGTGCTGTTGGTAATGCTTGATCTTACCGCAGCATTTGACACAGTGGACCACTCTGTCCTGCTCACTCGCTTAGCCCAGCAAGTGGGTCTTCAGGGACCTGTGCTCCAATGGTTCAAGTCATACCTGACTGATAGATCTTTCTCAGTAATGATTAATGACCTCTCTTCATCTTCAGCTGCTCTGTCTTCCGGTGTGCCACAGGGTTCCATTCTTGGCCCTGTTCTGTTCTCTTTGTATATGTTGCCCCTCGGCTCTGTGATATCCCGCCATAATGTCTCATTCCACTTGTATGCAGACGATCTCCAAATCTATCTGCCAGTTTCCCAGAACTCCTCAGACACACAGTCCATCTACAGGTGTCTGGATGACATTAAGCAGTGGCTATCGCAAAACTTCCTCTGTCTGAATGAGTCAAAATCTGAATTTATCCTCTTTGGTGCCCCCAGCCCAGCAAATGCAGCTCCGTTGTTCACACCTCTCACCAACCATCTCAGTCAGACAGTTAGGAACCTTGGAGTGACGTTGGACAATAATCTCAGACTCAATAAACAAATAGACTCTGTGGTCAGGGCAAGCTTTTTTCAGCTTCGCCAGTTGGCCAAAATCAAATCCTTTCTCACTCGTCAAGACCTTGAAACAGCCATCCACGCCTTCATCAGTTCACGTTTGGACTATTGCAACGCCCTCTACATTGGACTCAGCCAGGCTTCTCTGCACCGTCTACAGCTTGTGCAGAATGCAGCTGCCTGCCTTCTCACCAACACACGCAAACATGACCATATCTCCCCTGTACTGTTCTCTTTACACTGGCTCCCGGTTCAGTTCAGAATTCAATTCAAAATCCTTCTGTTTGTTTTCTGCTCCATCCATGGCCTTGCACTTCCATACCTTTGTGACCTCCTGACTCCTCACCAGCCCAGCAGAGCCCTGCGCTCCTCTGATCAGCACCTCCTGGTGGTCCCTCGGTCTAGGTGTAAACAGTGGGGCGATCGGGCCTTCGCAGTGGCAGGGCCCAAACTCTGGAACTCTCTGCCTCTGGAGTTACGCTCCATCATGGACCTGCCTCTGTTTAAGGCCAGGCTAAAGACTCATCTGTTTAGATCAGCCTTTGGCTGTTGAGATTTTTACATGTGAATGAGCTGCTATTTTTATATTTTTACTTGTTTTTATCTTTGTTCAGCACTTTGGTCAACTAAGGTTGTTGTAAAGCGCTTTATAAATAAAATTTGATTGATTGATTGATTGATACTTTTTCTTTTCTTGGTGCTGTTGTTGGTCTTACACCATTCATGTGGTTTATGAAATTCGTTGTGATTGGCTTTAAAACAACTCTTAACCAATCAGAATTCGACCTATGCAGAGCATTATTGCAGATATCTGCGCACCATTTGCATTTTGGAGGAAGTGAACACAAGCCTGTCAATTGCATTTCCATAATATGCCAATGTGATGAGAAAGCGTATAGAAATTGATCCTGGCTTGGACTGGGTGTCACCGTTTGTATCCTATAAAATCCTTTAATTCCGAGATGAGGCTGCAGTGGGCACTGTTGAGTAAACGCTACTCAACAGCTCTGGAAAACGGAGCAAAACACCCTGAAATGTAGTAAAACACACATCTGTCCATCAGGGACTTGTGTGTGTCTATCTATACAATGTCTCCTCAGGAAGTATAAACACTAGAGGGGGAGTTGAACCAGTGATGGCAGGTCAGCTCACCAGGAGCATCCCAGTCAGGAAGCAGCATTGCAGCAGACAGGAGAATAACAGGAAGGGGGTACCAGACCGACACTCCAGTGGAAATGTCCATGTACTAGTTGACCAATGGCTAAAGTTCAAAGACTAAAATGGAGCTGAAGAGATGGTTTCAACTGGGAAGAGACCCCTCCTGCATGCGGAGTCCTCTTATAGCAAACCTCACTGACTGGTGGTTGCGTTCTAAACAACCACAGTTTGATGGAGTGCTGTCAGAAAGGCAGTCTGCAGAATGTAACTTTCCATTAAACAGCTTGTTTTTACATGTCTTTTCTCTCATCACATTGTTAAATGTTGTCTTAATTCTTACACCTAGCTCTGGTTTTCCCCCTTTACTTAGCATAGGCTAACAGGCAAGTGCAGCTCTCCTGGAAAAATGGCAGCGCCGTCGCCTTCTAATCCTTGAGGGCAGTTGCGCCATCGATGTCCACTCAATTATTTACTTAGCCTTCCCCGAGTAGTGACAAAACAGGACAGACAAGGATGCAGCAGGTTGTTGTGGTTGGGTTTGGATTACGATCCACGCAGTGCTTCCACCCCCTCATTTTCATGTCCTCCAAACAACTCCCCTCCTCTCGTTGGCCCTCCAAGGCTCCAGAGTCTGAATTGTTTTTCTTGTGAGCCAGCTAATTGTGAGGGATTAAAACACAGCTCATCTCAGATTAACCTGAATGACAAAAGAACAGAATAGTGGGATGCGTGTTTGTGGCCATCACGGACTGTAACAAGACATTTAGGCAATAAATTATACTTACATTTCACCTGAGGATGTTGCCTCCCACACACATTACACACACACACACATCACACCATGCCAAGGATCCAACACCCAGCTGTCTTCAGATAGTACACCAAGAAAATGTTGGATTTTTTGGAGAAAAACAAAGAAAATGTAGGAATTTAGGGATGTTTGGTGACGTCACTTGTTGCGTTTCCATGGACGACCGTTAATGGGATTAATAATCCAATGAGAATAAAATTGCTTCATGTAAACACCTCAATCAGATCAGAACAATCCGAGCCGGCTTAATCAGAGTGGATTATTGAATGGATTAAGAGGGGTGGGGTAAATCTTTGGGTAATCTGGTCATTTTTCTCTAGTTGGAGTAAAATGTTCTTTTTATTGATCCATCTGGATGTGAGATGATGGGATTTTCCTGGGATGAGTAGAAACACGGTGGCAAAAGAATCTTTTTTTTTTTCTACTGGAAGGACTGAAGTTATCATCATCATATCCAATGTCTCAACATTCTTTTAGTTTTCATGAAATTTTGTAAATTTGGCTAAAATTCAACCAAATTTGTCAGGTAAAATTTGGATAACTGCTTGAATTTCAGCTCGACTGCAGCTGCAGACCTCTTTGTCCACATCGTTTCATAAACAACTTTGGTTCATTTGAAAATTTTGCAACAAGCCTTTCCCATTGGGGGTTGCAGATCCGTCTCTTGATGGCGCAATGCCGCCAGAAACTGCGGGGGCAGTGTGGAGCAGTACAATTGACATGGTTTAAGGAACAAACCAGAGAAGAAGAGACAGTAGGGATGGCGGGAGGTTTTATTGAAAGGTTACGTGTGTGTGTTGGTCGGTTGAAAACAACTGCAACATCGCCGCAACCAACCATGGTCTCAAACCAAAGTCAAAATACGGAAATTACCTCTGAACTCACTACTGCCCACTAGTGGATGAACTTACCCAACAATGGCAATGTAAAAGAGGCTTGGAAGTATCTGGGTTGCCACGTTAAAAATGCACAAACATATTTATTTTTTTAAGGGAGCAAATCAGGGATCTGAGCTCCAAAGGTCCAAGAATCTGTTACCACGGTGATGCTGAGATGGTAAATCAAGTTTTGTTGGGTTTTAGCTTCTCATTTAGCAGAGTTCAGGGTGGTTGAAAGCGCTAAAACGTCTTGTTTGTTTATTTTTTTTAAGGTCACATTTCAAAGGTATTGCTTACACAGCAAACGTTTCACCAGTATTTATGGATGGATTTCAGAACTAATGGCAGCTTTGAACAATGACAGGCCGTCATGGTAGCACAGCATTATTAGCTTGAGTGTGGGCTTCCAGTTCAGGATAAGTGGCAGTGATTATGCAAACTGGGGAGGCAGTGGCTCCAGCGATTTGACTCCTGCAGGACATGATTCTTCTCTCAGGGTTGGTTCCAAGCCTGGATAAATGCAGAGAGTTGCATCAGGGAGTGCATCCGGCGTGAACATGGGCCAATCCAAATGTACGATGAAATGCTGTGGCGACGCCTTCAGAGGGACAATCTGAAAGGAAAACAACAGTGATCATGCAAACAAGGATCTTTGCATGTGCTACATAGTTTGGGTAGGTGTAGGTAGATGTGCACCCAAACACGTTTACATGTTCAGAGGGAAATTTTCTTGAAAGCAAAGGTGAATGTTTTGCTAATCTTCTGTCACGTCTTCTCGATTTCACGAATCAAACCACAAACAGCACGACGGCGTCAGTGGTGGACCTCCGTCTTCTGTTTGTGCAACCCTCATCAGCGAAGATGACGAGGATGTAGTTCACACTCTGGGTGTGTCGTTGCGAATTTTCACCGCCTGTTACGAGCCTGGCGTGGACATACCCAGTTTTGCATTTGGCTTTTGTTGTGAAAACAGAGATTTTATGTCTGGAGTTTTTGGGCAACATCTCTCTCTCGTGCTTGTGGTTTGTAATGCACCATCTGCATTCTTGAACCCTGCCAATGTTATTTTTATTCTGTTCAGCATGTCGAATCAGCGTTTGGTTGCTCAGATTTCTCCCAGTTAAAACGGTTTCTTAATATATCTCTATTTATCTTAATCTTTATTCTACCAGAAACGGAGCCAAGTGAGTCTATGTGGTCTTCTGGTTTTCCTTAAGTCCTGTTAGAAGACTTGTTAAGAGTTTGGTCCTGTCCAGGCACTGTGTCCTTACTAGCAGAAGCATCTGGTCTTTTCACTGAGTTCAGCTTCTATTATTTCCTGAAGTTGGCCACATGAGGAAACCCAGCCTGGAAGTGCAAAAAGGATGTACAGGATGCAACATGGCTCCTGCTTTCTTACACCTGATCAAAGAATTTGATCATTAAAGTAGAGAAATAAACTTTTCTACCTTTTTCTCTGTAGTTTTAGAATGCATCGGCATTCCTGCTTCACACACGCTTCAACAGGCCGTTCTGACCCATCACAGGAGCACATCAGATCAGTTCAGATTAATTCATGTTGAGAAATAGATTTTGTGATATCATCACGGTCACTTTCAAAATTACAAATATTCTGCCAGGCTGAGGATTATCCAGATGAACAAGTTTATCATTAAACTGGTGTATAAATCAGTATATATCAGTATATATCTGGAATGACACTTGGTAATATAATCGGGTTTTGGTGCTCAGATCGGAGGATAGCTGCGTTGGTTGCGTGTCTAAAGAGAAGAGGATGCTGCTGCGTTTTACCCTTGCACTGACTTGCACAGAAATCAAACTGTATTAATTTGATTTGATATACTTTACCTTTTTTAAAAAGGCTGCTAGTTTATTTTTTTTATAAATGCAGGCAGCGTTTTACTGCGCTCTGTTTGTTACCCAGGTAAGGGGTGCATTATGCACATTCCATTTTGTTGTTTTTTTTCAAATTCTTAAAAATAAAAATGACATAAAAAATCAGATTTCTTTATTGCATTGTTTTAATTTAATCAATGCAACGAAACATAATTCATTAATATTGTAATGAAGTTAAACATGAGACGGCATCGTACAACAGAGTCGTCACGTGGTGCGTCATTCTCTACAGGATGCACTGCAGGGAAAATAAGCATTTTATCATTAAGGCTCATTATGTATTTGGAGCCAACTTAGTCATTTTGATAGTAGGCTAATATAGCTAATATAGATACATAAAGCATGTGTTGCCTTCATGATAAGGCTTATATAAGGCTTTTCATTTTTTTGCGGCTCCAGACATATTTGTTTTTTGTTTTTTTGGTCCAATATGGCTCTTTCAACATTTTGGGTTGCCGACCCCTGGTCTAGATGGACTAAAAGGTTGAATAAAAATAGATTAATTTCATTCATTTCATTCAGGTCTGTAAAAGGCCATGCTGGTGGATTTATTTCCCGATCTGGACTTTGGAAAGAAACTAACGTGAACTCCCTCATCTGACCTCAGTGCCCTGCAGGGTTAAAGTTCAAACCAAGCTCTAAATCAGGCAGAAGAGTCGCGCTCCGGCATACAGGAGAACTACGTGACATTTCAGCTTGATGACTCTTAGAATTGAGAAAGTTTTAGAGAAAACTTTGGACAGTCTTCAATAAAAAATGAAAAAAAGCAGAGTTTCTGTGTAAATCTACATGAGTCAGCCTGGATCTGTGTGAATATGTGGAGGTGGGTCAGAGCAGAGAGGCGGGGTTATTTTCTGTCAGTGTGCTGGTGTCTCACCAGTAGACAGCTGTAGTAAACACAGTGAGGCTCCCTGCTTCGCCACGCTCCTCCGATTCGCCTCCGTTTGTCACATTGACTGGACCTGCTGCTTTCATCCAGAAGCTCGGGGTTATTTCAGGAGCTCCAAACGTTTGGAGTGGCTTCGATTCAGGCTGGGACTAACTTCTCACCACCTGCTGTCTGTTCGGATCTTGGAAATATTGACGGGTTCTTTCACAGAAATTCAGAGCTTGCTGGGAAGCTCTTTTCATATGGCAAGTATCATGATGCTTTATAGCTTTTCCTGAAACAAAAAGTGAATGAAACACATCGTAGTGTGACATAAATTTATTTCTAAAGCGTGGAATGATTTGTTTGTTAGTTTTCATGATCCTTTTCAGCATCGGTAGTGTAGAAGAGGCTGTTAAATGTGGAGAGAAATAAATACAAACAGCTTAAATACGCTGTTTGTATTCAGCTTCAGGGCTGCTTCAATGCGAGCACTGATTTAAATGATTAATCTCTCATCAGAGTGCAAAGCGTCAGACTGTTATGCAGCCGTTTCCTGCCTGAGATGCGTGAAGAGCAGATCTCACATCTCCAACACTGCACAGTCTGTTTTTCCTTCTGTCTGCATATTTCACATCTGCTTCTTATATCAGCAGACCAGTGTACCCCTTGGCACCGGCCACGGCTCTCTCCTTTCCATCTTCTCTGTAGAAAACTGGAAGCGGCCTCCAAATGATCGATTTCCAAGTCATATTAGAAACATCTTGTGTCTAAATTAGCCGAAGCTCTAATTCAACTTGGAACACTCATTTTTTCTTGTTTTTTTTTTTTGTTTTGTTTTTTCTTTTTGTTCTCCTCTCTCACTTCCTCCTTTTTTGGTCTTGTCCACCACCTTCCTGTCTATCTCCCCTTCTTCTCCTGCCCTGAAGCAATGGATATGAAGGCTGGTTGCGTCACAGTCCAGCCAGCGTGGTCTCAGACAGCAGTCAGTACACTTGACTTTTCTGAAGCAGAGACGGAGCAGCTGCCGGTGAGTCGTGTGTCGTCGTATTAATCAACCTGTCCAGCCTGGCTTTGTTTGGTTCCTCAGCTTGGTGAGGATTTTGTGGGTGCAGGAGTTGTTTGTTTGTTTTCAGTGACATCAGCGTGACTGTTGCATGTGTAGCTTGGGTGTCATGTAATCATCTGATAATAACTTCACGGTCGGCATCACCTCTGTGTGAGAACGATTTTAAATGATTTCTAATCAGTTTATCCCTCATTTCATGCTTTTTATAAACCTGATTTAACTGATTGGAAAAAGTAAAACCTTCTTTGTGGCTGAGATTCAGTTAAAGATAAAAGTCTTTATCTGTGACTTCATCTCCAAAATGAGGTGTGAAAAATGAGGAGGTTATGTTTTTCTTGGGCAAACTTCGCTGCATGTTGAAACATAACCTGTCAGAGGAATGCGTCGTCAACTTTACCCCCAACCAATAAAAAAAAGGGAAAAAAAGTATGTATTTCCTCTGAACATGTCTGTTCCTCACTGAATGAATTCTCTGGAAATAGGCTCATTTTTGAGCTTTAATGGTGATGGATTAATAAAATGAAGTGGATGAGACAAAAAATTAGAAATACTCACGACCAAAAGAAGCCACTAACAGGAAAGTTAATGTGTAGTTTTGCATGAACATAGGAGGAAAAGTATCCATCTTTAATGTAAATATGAAACTGATAGTTATGCTGCAGGTATTGGTTCATTTTTCATAAGAGTTTATGTGTAATCTGGGAAAACACACTCCTTGTGTGTGTCACTGCAGAGGAGGCTCATATTACAACATATTGTGTATAGTTACAGTAAGCTGTCTGGTGTCCAAATCCTATAAAACTGCAAGTGAGTCACACAAACTGAGTGAATCAGAACTACTGCAAGGGACCTCTTCTCCGTGGGGCTTTATTTGGACATCTTGGGCTTTTTATTTGTGAGTTCATAACTAAGCAGATCCAACAATGCTTTCACTTTTTATTTTATTAAAAATTATTTAAAACAAAAAAAAAAATCTAAAGATCAAATCCAAATATTTTATCCAAAGTTAAAAATCAAATGGCAAACGAAAGCACCAATGATTACCCAACTCTGCTATATACTGACAGACTTCCTGCTGGAAACAAGATTTGCTCGTTGTCCATGTCTGTGCGTAAAGCCGCTGCTCCTGCAGCAGTTTGCTCCCATCATAGCTGCGTTTGCTGGTTCATCTTGTATCTCAGCTGGGTAAACGGTTTGCTGCTTGGCCATTTCTTAAACCACCTTCCTGAACAGCAAACGCCCCATAAAGGAGTAGCGGCATGTGATGCTTTAGCTTGTAACTCAGAGTGAACTTCCTGTTCTCGCGGACATATTTAGGGACATTTTGCGGCTTGTTCCCAACATACCAGCCGAGCAAAACTTTATTCTCGACGCCTCGATATCGTGAGCCGGCAACTTTCTGCTTCTGCCAGTTTGCTGATGCGAGATTGAATAGATTTTTTTTAAATGAAGTGTAGATCAAGGAGGTGAGAGAGAATGAAAATTTGCACAACATATGGCACTTACACAAAGTTCTTGTTTCTCTCGGTGTATGTAACAGGCTTTTGATGAGAGCAGTATTAAGTAAAATGTGGAAGACATTTTTAAAAAGGAGTATAATCTTTAAATAAAGCTAAAACTTTCAGCTATCCTTGCTAGCGAGTTGAAGTTTTGTCCATACAAACAGGATTTTTTGTCAAAGTGTAGTTTTTCTCTTGTACATTTTAAATACAAACAAATAAAATATAAAAATGTGACCCTGTTTACTAAGAAATAGATTAAAATGCCTTTAGGAACCTGCCGACCTAAAACGTTTAGCCCCTGTGTCTGAAGATATGCTAGCTAATCATAAAGCTAGCAAAAACAATTACCGCTTCCACCAACTTGAAGAAATGATTGGTGTTTTTATCTAGCGGTGTCCTCAAAAACATGTCCAGATGCCATTTTTCTTCAGTTCTATTCACAATAACGTCTATATTTACATGCAAACATATATAAAGTCTTTTTTTTAAAAAGATTAGCGCTAGCACAGCTTTAGCTACATCTGCCATTGCAATGTAAGCAGGAATTAATGGAGCCTTTTATGATGTAAATCACACGTTGACACAATCAAATGCTGTGAACCAAGAGCAGATAATCCTGTCAAGGTTTGAGCAGCACAACTAGATTATCTAAAAACCTTCACCTTGAAAAGTGTCGTTAGCTAAACGTTAGCTTTCAGTGCCTTAAACTACATTCATTACGCTAAGTTTTCATAGCATTTTCTTTTATCTAAATAAACTAGATCAGTTGGTTTTTCAATTTTAATGTCTTGTAAAAATAAGGATCAATGTTTTACTGAATGACTGAACCAGCTCTGCAGTGGGGAGGTTTCCATCCACCAGTGAAGCAAACTTGTCAGCAAAACTGCAACAAAGCCACAAGAAAAGAAAAGTCAGAACATATTTATTAGCTTGTTTGGCTTGAATAAACTGAGCTGCATGGTGACTAAATGGTGACAGGCTGGACTTCATTCCTTATGGTTGTAATTTAGTAGAAGTAGCACTTCTAACAAGAGGAGAATAACAGTAGACATCCACTAAAGGAAAATAAATATTAACTTAAATCTTTGGAGATGTTTTGAATCTTATATCATGAATGTAAGTTATTTTAATTCTGCTTAATGCAGTCTTATCTTGCAACTGCACAAACTTGTTTGGGGAAGTTTACCTGACTTCTTTCTCCAATCTTCTAAAATTGAATCTGATCCTGGAGTCCAAAGATTCAGATCATAGATTCAGATCTTTTAACTGAACAGATCAGACTTTAACTCACGAAGCTGCACTTGCCATCTCAGCTGTCAACACCAACATCAGGAATCTTAGGAGTTATGCTGAAAGCTAAGTTGCAGAGATTCTCCGTATCAGTGTACAGGTGTCGACTGGTTAACTGAATGAGTGTGTTTTCTGACTTTTGTTTGGAGATTTGTGTCTTAATTGACATCATTCCTTGTTTGACACATCTCCTTACACTGGTGTCTGTTAGTGAACAAACGCTGTCACCAGAATTCACCATGTCGGGTACATTTTATGAACATACATATCAGATGTTTGGGTACGATACACACAGTCACACACTTTGCTCCCTCTCTGGAAACTGAAACATAACAAGTGCCACCGTTTGAGCAAACCCACGTGTGCTGGAGGCGTCTGCACTGTTGCACAGTGAGGGAATCAGTTAATGGAGAACAGGCGCTCAGACAGGCAGGCAGCCCTCTGGCAGAAGGGTCGAGGTAAAAACCGGGGCCCTTGGCTCTTCTACTCCGCCTCCTCGCTTAACCAGAGGACAGATGGCAGGAGAAGAAAAGAAAGCGAGTGGCGGTGGTTTTCCGTCATGGCACTCCTCAGCAGATGCAGCGTTTATTTATCGAAAAATAAATCAGAGTGAGTCAGGCGTGCCTGCGCTCGCTCTTTCATCTCCTGCAGCTTTCCTCTCTGTGTTGTTTTCAATCCCACCTACTGGGCCACAGCTAACGGTCATGTTTAGGAAAGTAGGCCCACTCCGGCATACACAGGGAGACCCTGCGGAGTCACATGCTCTGCTTCCAGGAAAACAATGAAAACAGGCTCTGAAGAAAAAAGCAGTGCAAGTGTAACTGATGAAATAAAGATTTTGTTTCTATGTTTAATGCCAACATTGTGTATTTAGTTCATGATTAAAGCCGTGATGTGCAGCTGCATGCAGGATGGTGAAGGGCTGGAGGAAATCAGACATCATCTGATTGTGATGTGATGAATCTCAGGGCTGTAAAATTCAGAATGATCTAATATAAAATGATCCGTGTTGAGGCCTTAACACACCAGGCAGCCCCGGTGTTTTAAGGCCTCTATGTTGCATAAACAACACAAAACACAAAAACAATAAGACGCTCAGGCACGGTGATATAAGGTCTTTATGAGGTAACAGCGACAAAGTGACATTTTCATTGCTCATGACCGGCCTTGGTTATGCTGATGCCTTCTCTGATTGGTCGATTGCATATCTGTCGGATGGGAATATTAAGCAAAATCTACCTCCGTTTGAAAAAAATAAAACGTGCAAAATTGATGGACAGAATTTTGTCACAGATGGGAACGTTCCCATTGACTTGACGTGGATGCGATTAAAAAATATTCCTGAATTATTTGGATGAAATATCAAGAATGTGTGTAAAGGCCTGAACCTGACTGGGAAAGCTGTATTTTTCCTGGTCTTAGAGGAATTGCGATTGTCCGGGGGAGTCTCTTCGATTGAGCAGGGAATTCCACATAAGTTAATGTGAACAAAAATGTGAAGCAAAAGTTCACATGCATTCACATCAGGATAGTCCGCTAGACTCGGCCCGATTGGGAACTCTGATCAGTTGTAGGGGGTGTATCCATGAGGAGATCACGTTCTCACTGCATTTTGGTCAAACAAGCCAAACCATTACAATAATATATCCCCATTCCCACCAAAGGTGGCGCTGCAGTAGTATTTAGCAAAAGAAAGGACAAGACCGAAAACTTGCAAGTTAAACATGGAGACGAAACTATGGCTGTTTTGGGTTTTTATTGTGTCTCATGCAAGTATACTGCAGAAATCCACTGCAACAATGGACGCAGTATGAACACCAGATGAGGCAGTGGACCCTTAACGCCATCACTATGGATTTACCCACAATGCAATGCTACCCCAAATGCAGGAAGTTACTTTTTTGTACTCCACTTGCTGTATTTGGTCTGCTTGAAACTGACAGAGACCTGCATTTGTAGGTGGACCAAGTCTTCTTTGATCCGAATCAGAATTGGTTTGGCGCATTCACATTTCTCTAAACGAAGCAGACTTTCCCAGCAAACGGACTCGGATTCGAATAAAAAAAAAAAAAGGCTGATGTGAACGTGTCCTCAAAGTATTTTCAGAATCCTGTCCTCAAAGGCAACAATCCTGCTGGTTTTCCATGTTTACCTGTTCCAACACACCTGACTCACACTAATCGGTCATTGTGCAGAACTTCATTGGCTGTTGGATCCATGTGATGGAAGTTTGGTGTGTTGGAGCAGGGATACATGGAAAACCTGCATGACAGCAGCAATTGAGGACAGACTTTGGGCACCCCTGGCTTATTGTAGACGTGCAGCTCTGGTTGTGTGGAGTCAGTCTTGACCTGCAGGACTAAGGTCAGACCATCAGCGTGTTTAACTGTGAGGAGGAGACGGCGGTTGTCTTCTCTGTCAGCCGTAGACGATGAACCAGCGATGATGCGTGCTCGCCGTCTGACTGGTCTCATTTCACTGTTTGAACAAGACCGTGCATGACTGTCGCTGGTTGAGCGCTAACCAATCATTTGTGTGTGGGGTGTGCTTAGTGGAATGCACCGGAGTGTGTTTCCTGGCTGCTTTCGTGAAGGGAGGAAAGGATGGGGGGGAGGAGGGGTTCAAGGCTGAGAGGGGTTGATGTAAAAGTGAATCCTGGGTAGCTGATGAGCAGAGGTGTTAATACTAGCATAACTCGGCGCGGCGAAGAATCTGTAGCCTTTGCCAAGGCGGTGATGACTCGCATGTTCGGGCACGACTTGAAAACATCCATTTCTTACTGATACTGTGATTGAACACTCGAAGATAAAGAACAGTTGACAGAAAGATTGAATCAAACGCTATTTTTGGTGCTTAACATCCTGAGCTGATGTGAGTGGATGCTGGTTGCTTAGAACAATGACGATGTGGGGGGTGGGGTGAGTTTGCTCCATGGGTGTTGGTACCATTATAACAAAACAGCTGTGGGTATGTGTTGCTGCACATATAGGGTAGCTCCTGTTTTCACAACATGTCAATTAGAGATAAGAGGTTTATTTTTCCTCTTATGTTGTGTGTTTTTCTGTCAGACCTGCTGGGCTTACACCCCCCACATGAATCCCACATCCTGACTGTCGCACTGCCCCGCCCTTCCAAACACATCTAACCTGAAACATGAAGAAAGTCACGTTTATGGTGGATTTCCTTCTTACTCCTCATAATGCAGTTGTTTTGCTTCCGAACTTTCAAACGCTTCTCCCAAATCCTGATGAATCAGCCGTCTTTGCAGAAAACAGAGCAGGTTACACGGACCAGCTTTCAATGTCAGAAACACGGAAACACTTTTTCTGTCATGACTGTTGCATAATTGCTGAAAGCAAAGAGCACTGACTCCAGATGCAGACGCAGCTGAGATGAAGAGTTTTCATCAGATAAGTTTTATTAGCTGCAGTCTGAGTTTGACAGAGCTGTGCAAAAGTCTTGCTTTTTCTTTATATTTTGCTCCAAAGCTGCCTGGATTGACGTTTTAAAATGGTTTGAGGAGGGTTTATTGAGTTTTTGTTTTCTTTTTTCATTTACTGCTTTTTCACCCATTTTTCAAGGGGGATGCTATTTTTTTTAACCCCTTTAACCAACCAATGACTTATTGAAGCATAAAAAATGTCTTTTTTTGTCAACACGAGACAGACAACAATCTATTTTAAATGGGTTTTGTAGACCTTGTTACCAGCACCTTGTTGTAAATACATGTACATTCTTATCATTTTAATTGCATCTACAGAAAAGACCAAAAATTATCACAATTTGATGTAAAATAGTGTTACTGCAGCAACCTACTGAGCCGTTAGCTGACAACTTGGCATATCTCAGCATGGTGTCCAGTTTATTCCTAAAACGTGAAGGAAACTCATGAAGATGAGAACCATAAAGTTAGTCAGTCATTTTGTGAACTGCTTGTCCAAACAAGAGTCATGGGGAACTTGGAGCCTATCCCAGCATTGGGTGAGAGCATAGACTGTATATAAGAGATGAACGGAACCTCTGTGATGTCACTCGTAGGTTTCTGAAGAGCTGAATTGAAGCTCGGTGGGCGGTTCCTACTATCGCCATCTTGGCAGCGTCACGCGTGTCGTCTCTCCCGGAAAATACAAATATGGCCAAAGAGGTGGAGCTTAGAGGGGGGGCTGTGAGCGTCATGGTGGATGATTGCTATCTAGTGAACTCCGAGCTGCCTGTAGCTAAGAGCTAACCGAGCTAACCTGGAGATAACAGGAGCTAACCAGCTAACGGAGGTAAGCAGGCTAAAGCTGAGTCACGCTGTTAACCCACGGTTGTTCTACATTCCTCCTTGATGAAGCAGGCTATCGGATACCTGTCAATCAAAAGGACACGCCCCTAAATATGCATAATTTTGAGATTACTTTACTTTTAAATGGTGGAGTTAGAAAAAAAATTCACTCCCTCCCACAGTTGTCATGACGGTAAACCTGACCTATTAAACCTATTGAACCTAAAATGAAAAAATTATGTACAGAATGTAATGGTGAGATTCTATAAAGAAAAGGGGGAAAAAATGGAATCCGGAAGATGTATCTGGAGCTTTATCTCCATCAACTGCTGGTCGAAGTCTCATCAGAAAAAGTCAAGAAGTTTTATTTTTTTTGTCCTTTTACATACAGTCTTTGAGAACTTTTGCATCACTTTATGGTAAAATCTTTGCTCAAAACTCAGTTGAACCACTCTGATACTTGTCTTCTGCACCCTGGTGGATAAAATATCATGATAATACACTACAGTAATCTCACATGTTACATGGTAATTCCTGAAGACTTCAGCATCTGTTGACCAGTCAAGCTGCTGTTGTGCAGGGCTGTAACTGGACAAATTTATCTGCATGATTTTATACAAACAACTGGAGTAAATAATCAGTTATATTGATATTGTTATTTTTGTTTTGTCTTCTAGTGCCTCCTTCTAAGCTTTTTTAGTCATTTAGCTTGAGACAAATGGAAGGAATTTACTTGGAAGCTATTAGGGGTAAGAAAGTGAAATTCCAGGGTGCTGATGCTGGGAAAACCATCCGTATCCAGTATCCTCCCCCCACTTCATCTGCTGTGTTTTTTAACCATCACTGAGCTTGAATCATAAGAGGTTATAAAATAAATTCAAGCAAAAAAAAGAAAAGAAATTCCCACCGTTTTAATGAATGTTGTTGAAAATTGATGTTGAAGAATTTGCACCGTTTTTCTTTTTTGTTTTTTCATGCCGTCAGTTTTATTTTTACACAGAAAAATAACAGGAGGTGTTGTTTTTTCTTATCTCTCCGGAGATAAATTCTGTAAGAAATCCCCGCCTGCGGCTCCATCATGATGCAAACTCGCTCTGTGATGTACGCTGTTGCATAAGTGCTAGGTGTGCTCTGGCAGGACAAGCTGTTCTGCAGTGAGACACAGTCAGGACGCAGACAGACAGGGAAGCGCAGTTTTGGCTTTTGCTACATCAGTAATAGCTTGACTGAGCGGATCCTCTTCAAAGCAGCGCTGTGATGAATGAGCCCTCTATCAGTCCTATCTACACTCTTTATTTGAATTTATCTGCGGCCTACAACCCCCCACCTCCCTCCTTCTCCCCCCATGTGTCATGCGAGTCCAAGCACACACATTTAACCCAAAGATTTTCCAGTGTGTGAGGATGTGGCAAGCTGTCCAGGCTCATTAAAAATGGTCCTCAAGAGCCAGAAATTGGGATGGTGGTGAGGCGATGGCAGCCAAACCCAACTGCCTGGCTGTTGTTGGAAACCCACATGTTCCATCCATGATCGTAAATCATGTTTAAAAGGCTGGAAATCCAAACTTAGGTAGCCACTCCTTAGTTTATCGTCTTCAGGGTCAGCTGTGTGTAGTAGCCATAAGAAGACCAAACCCTTCAGCATAGTCGGTGGCAACATGGTGTGCTGTAAAGAATCTGAACATAAAGCTGCTATTTAGAGGTAAAGATCTAGATTCATCTCAGACAACTTGTTCTCTGCTGTTCATTATTGACACAACCTCGCAGCAGACACAAACACCCACTGTTCACTTTATTAGGTACACACAGTAGCAGGTTGGACCGTCTCTTTTAGAACTGCCTCAGTTCTTGCTGGCATAGATTCAACAAGGTGTTGGAAATGTTCCTCAGAGATTTTCTCCATATTGACACGAAGCATGGCTTCGTGGCTGCACATTATGAGAATCTCCCGTTCCACCTCATCATGATGAGAATCTCCCGTTCCACCTCATCATGATGAGAATCTCCCGTTCCACCTCATCATGATGAGAATCTCCCGTTCCACCTCATCATGATGAGAATCTCCCGTTCCACCTCATCACCATGAGAATCTCCCGTTCCACCTCATCATGACGAGAATCTCCCGTTCCACCTCATCATGACGAGAATCTCCCGTTCCACCTCATCATGATGAGAACCTCCTGTTCCACCTCATCACCATGAGAATCTCCCGTTCCACCTCATCATGACGAGAATCTCCCGTTCCACCTCATCACCATGAGAACCTCCCGTTCCACCTCATCATGATGAGAACCTCCTGTTCCACCTCATCATGACGAGAATCTCCCGTTCCACCACATCATGATGAGAATCTCCCGTTCCACCTCATCATCATGAGAACCTCCTGTTCCACTTCATCATTATGAGAATCTCCCGTTCCACCTGATCATCATGAGAACCTCCTGTTCCACTTCATCATGATGAGAATCTCCCGTTCCACCTGATCATCATGAGAACCTCCTGTTCCACCTCATCACCATGAGAACCTCCTGTTCCACCTCATCACCATGAGAATCTCGCGTTCCACCTCATCATGATGAGAACCTCCCGTTCCACCTCATCACCATGAGAATCTCCCGTTCCACCTGATCATCATGAGAACCTCCTGTTCCACTTCATCATGATGAGAATCTCCCGTTCCACCTGATCATCATGAGAACCTCCTGTTCCACCTCATCACCATGAGAACCTCCTGTTCCACCTCATCACCATGAGAATCTCGCGTTCCACCTCATCATGATGAGAACCTCCTGTTCCACCACATCATGATGAGAATCTCCCGTTCCACCTCATCATCATGAGAACCTCCTGTTCCACTTCATCATTATGAGAATCTCCCGTTCCACCTGATCATCATGAGAACCTCCTGTTCCACTTCATCATGATGAGAATCTCCCGTTCCACCTGATCATCATGAGAACCTCCTGTTCCACCTCATCACCATGAGAACCTCCTGTTCCACCTCATCACCATGAGAATCTCGCGTTCCACCTCATCATGATGAGAACCTCCCGTTCCACCTCATCACCATGAGAATCTCCCGTTCCACCTGATCATCATGAGAACCTCCTGTTCCACTTCATCATGATGAGAATCTCCCGTTCCACCTGATCATCATGAGAACCTCCTGTTCCACCTCATCACCATGAGAACCTCCTGTTCCACCTCATCACCATGAGAATCTCGCGTTCCACCTCATCATGATGAGAACCTCCTGTTCCACCTCATCACCATGAGAATCTCCCGTTCCACCTCATCACAATGAGAACCTCCCGTTCCACCTCATCACCATGAGAACCTCCCGTTCCACCTCATCATGATGAGAACCTCCCGTTCCACCTCATCATGATGAGAACCTCCTGTTCCACCTCATCACCATGAGAATCTCCCGTTCCACCTCATCATGACGAGAATCTCCCGTTCCACCTCATCATGACGAGAATCTCCCGTTCCACCTCATCATGACGAGAATCTCCCGTTCCACCTCATCACCATGAGAACCTCCCGTTCCACCTCATCATGATGAGAACCTCCTGTTCCACCTCATCATGACGAGAATCTCCCGTTCCACCTCATCACCATGAGAATCTCCCGTTCCACCTCATCATGATGAGAAACTCCCGTTCCACCACATCACGATGAGAATCTCCCGTTCCACCTCATCATGATGAGAATCTCCCGTTCCACCTCATCACCATGAGAATCTCCCGTTCCACCTCATCATGATGAGAAACTCCCGTTCCACCTCATCATGATGAGAATCTCCCGTTCCACCTCATCACCATGAGAATCTCCCGTTCCACCTCATCACCATGAGAATCTCCCGTTCCACCTCATCACCATGAGAATCTCCCGTTCCACCTCATCATGATGAGAATCTCCCATTCCACCTCATCACCATGAGAATCTCCCGTTCCACCTCATGATGAGAAACTCCCGTTCCACCTCATCACCATGAGAGTCTCCCGTTCCACCTCATCATGATGAGAACCTCCTGTTCCACCTCATCACCATGAGAATCTCCCGTTCCACCTCATCATGACGAGAATCTCCCGTTCCACCTCATCATGACGAGAATCTCCCGTTCCACCTCATCACCATGAGAACCTCCCGTTCCACCTCATCATGATGAGAACCTCCTGTTCCACCTCATCATGACGAGAATCTCCCGTTCCACCTCATCACCATGAGAATCTCCCGTTCCACCTCATCATGATGAGAAACTCCCGTTCCACCACATCACGATGAGAATCTCCCGTTCCACCTCATCATGATGAGAATCTCCCGTTCCACCTCATCACCATGAGAATCTCCCGTTCCACCTCATCATGATGAGAATCTCCCGTTCCACCTCATCACCATGAGAATCTCCCGTTCCACCTCATCATGATGAGAAACTCCCGTTCCACCTCATCATGATGAGAATCTCCCGTTCCACCTCATCACCATGAGAATCTCTCGTTCCACCTCATCACCATGAGAATCTCCCGTTCCACCACATCATGACGAGAATCTCCTGTTCCACCTCATCATGATGAGAATCTCCCGTTCCACCACATCATGACGAGAATCTCCTGTTCCACCTCATCATGATGAGAATCTCCCGTTCCACCTCATCACCATGAGAATCTCCCTTTCCACCTCATCATGATGAGAATCTCCCGTTCCACCTCTTCATGATGGGAATCTCCCGTTCCACCTCATCATGATGAGAATCTCCCGTTCCACCTCATCATGATGAGAATCTCCCGTTCCACCTCATCATGATGAGAATCTCCCGTTCCACCTCATCATGATGAGAATCTCCCGTTCCACCACATCATGACGAGAATCTCCCGTTCCACCTCATCATGATGAGAATCTCCCGTTCCACCTCATCATGATGAGAATCTCCCTTTCCACCTCATCATGATGAGAATCTCCCGTTCCACCTCTTCATGATGGGAATCTCCCGTTCCACCTCATCATGATGAGAATCTCCCGTTCCACCTCATCATGATGAGAATCTCCCGTTCCACCACATCATGACGAGAATCTCCCGTTCCACCTCATCATGATGAGAATCTCCCGTTCCACCTCATCACCATGAGAATCTCCCTTTCCACCTCACCATGATGAGAATCTCCCGTTCCACCTCTTCATGATGGGAATCTCCCGTTCCACCTCATCATGATGAGAATCTCCCGTTCCACCTCATCATGATGAGAATCTCCCGTTCCACCACATCATGACGAGAATCTCCCGTTCCACCTCATCATGATGAGAACCTCCCGTTCCACCTCATCATGATGAGAATCTCCCAGAGCTGCTCTGCTGGATGTAGATCTGGTGACTGTGGAGCCGTTGGAGGACAGTGAACTCGTCATGATGGAGATGATGTGAGCTTTGTGACATGGTTTTCTGACTCTGCCATCTAAATGTTGCAGCTGAAATGGAAAGTCATCAGCCCAGGCAATCCCAGGGTCAGATGTTTGGCATGAAAACGATGGAGGGGTGGGGGGTTGTGCAGATAGAAAGTGACCTGCGTAGTCACATTGGGGTTTGTGTGTTTGTGTTCTCAGCTGTTGGGGAGGATATGAATGTGGGGCGCTGTGTGTGCGTGCAGAGCTTTCCTCAGCTATAAGGCAACCCTGAATCACCTCTCTAATCCAGGCAGATCTGAGAGCAGGCCTGTGGGGGCTGGGGGGGGTCTCGTTGCACACGACACGCTCAGGCATCCGTCGGCGTGCCGTCAGCTGTCACACAGCAGCTCTGTCGGCTTCTTTTACACTCTTCATTGTTGTGAAGTTGGAAAGCGATCCAAATCCAGCAGCAGATGCTTAACGAAAGTCTCGTTCTCTGACTCTCATATCAATTGACAGGAATGTTCAGTATTTGAACAATCTCTGCTGAGCTGAAACTCTGCTATGTCAGATGTAATTTCAGGTATCTGTCATGAATGTGAGATTACAAGCTTTTCTTGGTTTATTTGAGCTTTTTCTGTTGGGTTGATTTTGGGCCCCTTGCTTCATCCTGCGCTCTGCTCGTTTATCTTGGCTGAAGCATCCGATAGTTGCAGCAGGAATGAGAATGCCTCGACTCGACCTGTCGAACCATGCTGTCCCTCCGGCTTGGGATTCAGCCTCTGAACCTGCCGCCGCTGTGTGAAAGGACGGTTTAATTCACGGAGTTCCAGAGAAGCACCATCAGGCGATGAAGCTGCAGATTCCTGCTTTCACTTGATCACATCCTTCTGCAGAAGTGGTAAAAATGTCTGTGACTTTACTATTTTCATAGCTGAATGCCAAAACTATGAAATTTAAGTAGAAATAAACAGGAATGATCCTTTAACCCCATTGGGTGTTCACCATGAGGCCATCGTTAGCCCTCGCTGACTCCCGTCTCTCAGACTCTTTCTATTTAAAACCTCCCTGCTTGGGGCTCTGCCTGGGTGCAGTGACCCTGGGTGTATGACAGGAAGGGAGGAGTCTGTGCTTCTGCTGGCAGAGGACACAGAGAGGAAAAGGAGAGAGAGATGGGGGGTGGGTGAAAGAAGAGAGGATCTCTGAGCGGAGCTTTTTAATCTCTGCAGGACCGTCAGATGGCTTTGACAGAGCACAGGCACCAATTAGGCTGCTAGATTAGGAGAGGGGAGGGGGGCTTCCAGACGGACCTTCTTATTCTGCTCCTTCCTGTCCAGGTTTTCAGTCTTCATCGGGACTCCTCACCCTCACTTAACCTCATCCCTCCCTCCCCTTCCTCCCCCCTCCAGCCTTGCATACGACCCCTTCTGTGATCATACCTGTCGAGACATTGAGAGGAGTGGATTAATATTCCAGTGGGAGTTAGCGGGGCAACGGGGAGGCGAGTTGGATGGTGACTGGGGGGTCCTGAGTGCCTGCAAGCATGGACACGGATGCAGCTTGCAAAGACTCCGGCTCCCATCTGCGGCGTATGACGGTAGAGTACCGAGAGCGGTCTGCGTGGTTTTGCTTCTTGTCCTGTTTGTAGGCCCGTAATCGCAGTTCTGCTGCCTCACATCTTTGCTGTGCACATGCACACGCGCATGCACAGACACACTGCTCCTCCTGAGGACTTGGAAACAATGACAGGAAGTACATTAGCAGGACCTCCGTTGTATCTCGCCATGCATCCTCGCTTCCTGAGCCGGGTGTGGGTGCTGGCCTGCAGGGAGACAGAGGACTCCTGCGGTGTTGAGGACTTCTGGGGAGGGGTTTGGTTTGACGTGCCTGGTCCGAGACAGACAGATCCTTAATCCTGCAGCCTTCTGCTGCAGGTTGCTCGTGCAGCTTAGTGGCAGACCTGCAGTCAGATTCATTTCGGAACACATTTCTGGAGCACTTTGGGACGAGCTGGTCTCAGAGCAGTGCACGAGGTGAAGAAAAACAGCCTGATTTTAAGTCCGTTAGTGGTGGAGCTGCAGAGTGGGACGGATGGTGGGAAGGTGGGAGTCACCAAACCTCAGGAATGCCCGCGGCGGCCTCGGTGGTCATTTTAATTGTGGCAGAAACAATAGAAAGGCAGGGAGCTGTTTATTCTAAAAGTGTGTGACTGTGATGCCCTTTACACTCATGCCAGACTTTTTTTTTCTTTTTTTTAATGAATTATTTTTAAATGTGTCTGAATTTAAACGCAGCAGGTTTGTGTACTGATGTCTGTGTTTGTCTCGCTTTGCAGGTCTGCCACCACCCAGACTGCCAAGACCTGAACGGCAAAAGCCCGCTTCACCTGTGCGAGTCATGTGACTCACGATGCCATTCAGAGAACACAAACAACATGCACTTTGACCGACACCCTCGATTTACCTTACACCCTCAAGGTAGATGATTTCTTCATTTGGTGTGTCCCCTCTGTCGGCGATGATGTCATCCTCATGACCTCATTAGAGGATTTATTTCTGCGAATATCATCCAGGTTTTATTGTGTCTGTACAAGGCGGGTGATGGAGACCATGTCTGAGATTGTGAAGTGGATCTTTAGTGTTTTGAGAATCTGGACATTTCTAACATTGAAGGTCGTCTGAGACCGTAGAGGTAATGAAACAGGACTGCAGTTAACTCGCATGTAATGATCAGAGAGAGATGCTGCTTGCAGAGCTCTGATTGGTTGGCTATTTACAGGAAGGATCAGAAGCTGTCCTCACCAGCCACAACCTGGCCTTGTCTTTCATTTACTCATTTTAAAGCAGCAGTTAGTAACAAAATCAAAGGTCAGTGACAGAAAAAAAGGTCATATTTTAGTTAAAACTTTGCTTTTATGCCTTTTAACTCAACTAACTTTGATGCTTTAATGTCTCCTAGAATGAACCATTTATATAATCTCTGAAAAGACAAAGACCTCTGCGTGTGAAGTGAGATTTGGTGATTGTACCGTAGTAAAAACGGTGGTACAAATACGGCAGAAGCCTTGTACGTAGACACACAGCAAGTAGCTTTAAATGACTTGTTGTTGGAGAATAAAAGCACAAGTTATTTAGTAATTAGATACCAATAAAGCACAGTGGTTATTGATATATATTTTTCTGCCAATGACCGTATATTTTATAACAAGGGATGCAAGCAGATTAGGGCTTGACGATATGCTTTTGTCCCGATTCGATTTAAATTGCAATTTTCACAATTCTTTCATATTGCTGATTTTTTTTCTTTTTTTAGACTAAAAACATTCTAAAAATCTACAAAACATTTTTGCTAGTTATTTTTCTTGATTTCAATGAGGAAAAAAAAACAAAACAGTCTCCACACCATCATTCTACTGCTATAATGCTCAATAAGACACGTAAGAAAAACAATAAAAAGGACAAAAATGTTTAGTTATTTGTATTTATTTGAAAAAAAAAAGTATATTTTTAACAAATAAAAAATCAATTTTAAAATGTGAAGCTGAAATTCCCGATATTCGATTTTTTTCGATTTGATTTTCCACCCCTAAAGCGGATGTATTTTAGACAGGTCTGTATGATCACATAATGCCCCCAGTGGCAGTAAGAATTGTTATTAATTATTAATGTTTGATGGTAAACTAAGTTGTGATCTGACAAAAGGAATAACTTCTGTGCTTTCTTAACCTTAAGCCTCCATCCTGGCTCGAAACGTGTCCACACGCTCCTGTCCCCCACGCACCAGCCCCCCCTCTGATCTGGAGGAAGAGGATGAGGGGAGCAATGACCGCGGGTCGGTAACCTTCTGCTATGTCAAGCTAATGTGGAAACACTCCTCTCGTTTGCAGCCATGAAAAATGTCTTCTGTTGTAAGGCCCAGGGATCGCACCAGAACGGCAGCTTAGTGTACGTGACATGATTTGTGGATTTGTCTTTCAGGGAGCGTAAAACAGTGGGGATGAAACTGGGGAAGAAGAAGCCACGGAGACGGCACACTGATGTAAGTAACCACGCCAACACATGGGCAAATAAATCCCCATCTAATTAAGCCACATTTTTATTCCTGCTGCTGTAAGGATTCGAGAGAGTTTCTGTTACAAGCAGGGAGTTGTGCAATACAGCAGCCAGGATGTGACTGGTAAGACTGTCCTCAGTCTGAGCCAAGCAGCGCGGGGAGAAGGAGCCCCCATGTGGATAGACTGAGCTACATACCGCCCTACTGCTTCCCCTCACACTCTCTCTGTCCTCTCCGTCTCTGCAGGACCCCAGCAAGGAGTACTTCACCCTGAAGTTTGACCTCAACGTGGACATCAACACAGAAATCGTACCTGCTATGAAAAAGAAGACACTGAGGTGAGGAGAGGAAGATCAGCCGCATAAACTACCATTCCCAGCCCTGTGAAACATGAAGGGAGCTTCTGTTTTCTTTTGTAATCAGAGAGGTTCTAGGTCCAGTGTTCGAGCGGATCGGCATCGAGTTGTCGAAGGTCGACCTGTTTCTGGATCAGTCCAACACCCCACTGTACCTCCACTTCGAGGCCTATCGTTTTGGAGGACACTACCTCAAAGTTAAAGGTAAAAACACCCTTTTCTACTGATGTTGTGTCCTCACTGGGACTTTCTGGCTCTCCCAAATGCCCTAACTGGGTCTCATGAGTCAGCAGAACATGGTGTAGACCCCAATATATGGAAAAGTTAGCTTTTGGGACGAGGAATAAGCTAACCAGGTTCACTCAGCGCTAAGAAGCAGCAATGCTAACATGCAGCATAACAAACTGACGAGGAGAAACTCAGCAAGAAGACTCGACCAATCACTGATGTCCAAATGAAACACAGCTCAAACCCCAAGCAGTGCGATGGAATAAAGTTTTTCTCCACTTTAAGCAAAACCAAGGTGTCAGATGAAAGATAGCAGCCAAAAACACACAGACGGATTACTTTAATGTAATTTAAGATCGTTACACCATTTTCTGCTGCCTATCCGGGGTCAGGTTGGGTCAGGGCAGCTGCCTAAGCTGGGAAGTCCGGTAAACCGTCTGGCTCGGCTCCTACTTCACCCCGACCAACTGATGCAGAGTCTGCATCCTGTAGATGCCGCACCGATCCGCCTGTAGATCTCCCGCTCCATCCTGAGGTACCTGAACTCCTCCACATGGAGCAGGACCTGATTGCAGACCCGAGCAGGACGCTCCCCCCTCTACACGGCGCTACGCCAGAGATGTAGAAGGAATTCTGAAATAAAAGGCATTTTTTTATGCTAAAAGTGTTTAGTAGGATGTTTGTAGAAAGATCACAAGCGGTAGCAGCAGGAGCTGCTGTGCAAAGAAAATCCCAAATAGAAGAAGTTGTTGCGTTTCTGGAACCTGATTAGTCATGAAAGATTTGGGAGGGATGCAGGTTTCCTGTCACAGCTGACTGTCTGACTCACAGCTTGAAGGAGTGGATAGACATGAGATGTCAGTGATGAGAAGTGAAAAACGTGTCACTGATGGCTACTTTTGGGAATTTTTTTTATCTTAGTGGCTTATAGTAGGAGTTTGCTTTGCCACCATTGTGATTTACTGCCACGAAGCGGGTTCTCATGCTTCACCTGACTCTTCTGGACCACAGTCTGGAGCTGTACATCGTCCAGAGGTCAAGGGTCAACAAGTCACAGCTGTTTGGTTTGAAAGTTGCTTGTTCTGTGTGCTCTCTCAGGGAATTCGAGTGTATTTTCTGAAACATTGAGGGAAAAACAATCAGATCAAGTTTTATCTTATATAAGAGACATAATCTGTAACTGCTGTGTTAAGTTGTAGTTCATAAAGCAGAAAAAATATTAATGATGCTTTCAGGTGATTTTAAGGAAAAGTACTATGCCCTTTTTCCCAAGTGGCCACAATTTCTTGAGGTGTAGATGATGGATGGATGTTTGAATGGATAGGTGGATGTTTGGTTGGATGCATGGATGGATGGATGGAAGTTTAGATGGATGGATGGTTGGATGGAAGTTTAGATGGATAGATGGATGGAAGTTTGGATGGATGGAAGTTTAGATGGATGGATGTATGGATGCATGGATGGATGGATGGATAGATGGATGGATGGATGGAAGTTTGGATGGATGGATGGATGGAAGTTTAGATGGATGGATGTATGGATGCATGGATGGATGGATGGAAGTTTGGATGGATGGAAGTTTAGATGGATGGATGTATGGATGGAAGTTTGGATGATGGATGGATGAATGGAAGTTTACATGGATGGATGGAAGTTTGGATGGATGGGAGGGATGGATGGAAGTTTAGATGGATAGATGGATGGAGGGATGGATGGAAGTTTAGATGGATGGATGAGATGTATGGAAGTTTAGATGGATGGATGGAAGTTTAGATGGATGGATGGATAGATGGAAGTTTGGATGGATGGATGGATGGATGGATGGATGAATGGAAGTTTAGATGGATGGATGGATGGATGGAAGTTTAGATTGATGGATGGATGTATGGAGACATTTATTGATCCAAAAACCGATCAGTTGTTACCAGGAAACAAGTCAGGCACAGAATGGTCTGTCCATCCTGTTGAGCATTCTTTAAGCTTTTTAGGGCAAATATTTGAGACAATTGAGCCTCTTTTCACCGGGGTTTGCTTATGTTATGATATAATGGTTATTGCTGCTAATGGTGTGTTCAATGACCAGTGAAATCTTGGAACATTCCATTGCTAACTGTCAACAGAGAAGATAGATGAATGTCCCAGTTGGTGGCATATTAATATTTCGTTTCTCAAGTAAACAATGTAGTTACAAATGACAAGGTGAGACTAGAGTTGCTATTTTTCCTCACAGTACAGTGAATGCCACATGATGAAACTGAATTGAGGTAAAGATGAAGACCATGACACAAATTTACTGACTTTTTTTCATCTAAATCAGACGTGATTGAGTTTTCATATGGATTCAGAAAGACAACACTTTTATCTTCCTGTGTCTGTTCTTCGGCACGTAGCTCGTCCAGGTGATGAGCTGAAGGTGGAGCAGAGTGTGAAGGACCTGCGCTCGCTCAGCCTGCCCAACATGACGCCCCCTGGAGGTCAGAGCCCCTACATCCTGACCCCCGGCAACGAGAAGGTGGCGCATGAATCCCTGGGACGCCGAGAAAGCATCGATCTGTTGGTGAGTGCCGTCATTTGATAGTTCTCCTCAGACTCATCTCGTAGCTAAACCACAAACTGCAACCAAACACAAACACACCCAGGTTTTTACAGTCCGCCACACCTTTGGCTTTTATTTCCAAAGACTTTGCTCATCTTCCTCACGCCTCGTCAATCCTGGGGCACCTCATCTCTCTCTCTCTCTCTCTCTCTCTCTCTCTCTCTCTCTCGCTCTCTCTCTCTCTCTCTCTCTCTCTCTCTCTCTCTCTCTCTCTCTCTCTCTCTCGCCGTTTTTATCTTCTTTTTCTGTTAGTTTTCTGTCCAGAATTTCCGTATTTCCATTTTAACACTGTCGCAAACGTGTTTTCAACTGGAAAATGGCAATGAGTTCACACATTCCCCGCCACTTCCAGAGGAAGCAGCTGTTTGGTAACTAATGAGAGATGCTAACGGGCTAATGGAGGCCTGCAGGAGGACTTGATCTACTTGGCTGCCAGACAGAAGACTTAGGTCATTAGGTTCAAGTCTTGACCTGTAAGGACACTCCAGCTAAAGCTGTCGCACATAAACCGATGAAGACTTTTCAAGCTTTAGCAGCAACACACACATTAAGTGGGCTTTGGCACCGAAGCTGCAGCCTGCATATTATCTGCTAATCTGTGGAATGCTGTCGCTTGGATTTCGGTGTTGGTTTAGTCTAGAAAATGTCACAAAATGGTGGGGGGGGCAAAAAAAAAACAACAACACATAAACACTAAGCGGTTTCAAAAAGCAAAGATGGTGTAACTGTTGGTATGCATGAAGTCGATATAAAGCAGCGTGTTTCAGGCTCTAATGTCACCACATTTATAATAATAACAGCAGATTTAAAGAGATCAGGGTTTTCTGTCCTGTTCCGAGCTGGACCACTGGGTTGAAATGGAGCTAAAGTCAAAACAGTCCTGGAGCGATGCTCAACTTACACCCCAACCCTCCTCCACAGGAACACGCTAAATGAAAAAACTGTCCCTGGATCCATATTTTATGTCCTGCAACTGTATGAGCTGCATTAGGTCACTGAACCACACAGACACTTTGGGTGGACCTTTAGCCATCTGTGTGTAAGCAGTGTGTAACTGCAGGGGAGTCTTCTATCTGTGGTACCAGAAATGACCATGATGCATTGGGTTTGGAGATAAATATTAAGAACTTCTGACTGTGTTTTAGGAAGCATAAACCGGTAGGTTGTCGGCTGGGCTTGACCAGAACATCTGGTGTTTATGAAGCATCTGTCATTATGTTTTAGCCAGTTTTCCCAGTGCAGGATCGTCATTTTTGCGCAGGAAGTGCTGCTGTTTAACCTGTTGTCTCAAATGTCGTCTTCCAACTCTGTTTGGTTTTTTTCCATATTTTAGCAGAGATTATGCAGTCACTAACTAAATCATCTAAAGTGGGAGTTATGATGCTGACTGGGAAGTAACGACACAGTCTGGACCACCAAAGGTTACAAATATAAAGTTTATGTAAAAGTCTTAAAAATGATAAATGCCTCACTTTTTGTCAAAGAGTAAAGTCACAATCAGCTTATAAAGACCACTTTAGCTGCAGTTTGTCATTCCAGATGTTTATCACGGGGACATATAATACACACTTCAGCTTCTGTCCTGCTGCCAGGTGTGTTTGACCGGGAAAATTCCACTTGTTAGCTGCCCTCTTTACTCGCTTCATTATTCATCCTTCTAGGCAAGCCAAGACCCTCCTACAGATGAGTTAAACTATGTAGTTACATACAGTCCTTGTTGCTCGGGGCGAGCAGGCGGAGGCTCGACTAGATTAATTTACCAACATCTGTGGAGGTTAATCAGAAGGGTTAGTCATGGGGCTGAGGCACCAACACTGGAGAGTGCTGAGGAAAGTGGAGACTGAGTCATCGAGCGTCACATCTTGTTGCCGTGTAAGTTCTAATGTTTTACTTCTTCCATCAAACATCTCACGGCATTTTCTTCCAGAGGAATTTTATTGTAGCGCCACGGCAGGCGATGCCTTTCCAGTGTTCTTCGCTGGATGTGAGGAAAGTTACGTGAGAGGTGTGGTTCTGTCCTGCAGGTGGCGGTAGCGGGCTGCTTCTCAGCCGTGTGGCACCACAGAGGGTAAAGATCTAAGTGTTGTACTTAGATCTAAATAAGAACCCAAAGTGATGCTTCTGCCCGAGCCGAGGTCACCTGAGTCGGTTTAAACGATGTCGGTGTGATGAAGGGTGTTTACCTGGAAAAGGCTCTGGACAGGTGATCCGAGTGTCTCTATGGCAACCACTCCTCAGTTGGAAGAAGTTTAGATGTTTGATTACCACCAGGTCAGACATCCAAACCAGCGGTCCTTTTTGGATTTGAAATGGGTAGATTCAGTTTATTGTTGCACAGCTGTAACATCGTGCACCGTGGCAGCGTCGTGATTGGCTGCCGAGCGCCACGATGAGCTGGATTGATCACGACAGAAGTCTTCAGCAAGGCCTTGTGACTGATCAGATACGCATTCCAATCCCACTGATTGTTTCCATAAAGCGCTGCTGACCCCCCCCTACCTGCACTCTGCAACAATCCTTTCCTTCACGCTCTCGCGGTATCTGCACTGTATCGTCACCGGTATCACGTCACCTTTGAGTCGGATCGATACCAGCTCCACAGCAGGTATCTGTCAGCTGCAGGCTAATCTGAGCCGCTGCGGTCCTTCTGCATGTCTGGAAGGACAAACCCCCCCATCTGATTCTATCTTTCCACAAACACAGAGCAGAAGCTGTGACTCATTTGTTCAGGTGAAGTCATGAACCTCTGGGGTCAGGGCTCGGGAT
Source organism: Telmatherina bonti (assembly GCF_933228915.1). Classification (NCBI taxonomy): domain Eukaryota; kingdom Metazoa; phylum Chordata; class Actinopteri; order Atheriniformes; family Telmatherinidae; genus Telmatherina; species Telmatherina bonti. Next base: position 34,679,304 of record NC_136622.1, read on the forward strand.
GTTTTGTCCATCTGCATGCCAGACTTCAGGTTTTCAGCAGAAACTCTGCGTTGCTTCGCCTCAGCAGCTTTCAGAGTGGGACGCTTTTTCCTGAGCGTGTCACTTTTCACCGTCGTCATAAACGGAGGTCGTAAAGCGTCTGTGCGGTCATCGGCGAGCATCGACAGCACACCGAACTTCGATCTGTTGCTCGCGCCATAAAACACACGACCTCCGGTTGCCATAGCACCGCTCCGGTCCGACGTGTCATTCTGGTCGAATAAATAACCTCCGTGTCCATAAACCCGCTAATTACCGCCATCACAGCGATCAGGCTGAGGTTACAGGTTGTGTGTGTGTGTGTGTGTGTGTGTGTGTGCGTGCGTGCGTGCGTGCGTGCGTGCATGTGTTTTCTCACACTCTGTGAACCGCTGGGAAGATTCAGGTTTTTGTGGCATTTTTATCAAACTGATTTATTTTATTGGTTTCCTTTTACGTACTCTGATTGGTATATTTGTGTTTATATGAATTATATTTATTTTTTTAAGATTATTTGTTTATTTTTTATTTAATATGAATTCATTTCATGTGTAAATGTATTTTCTTTTATTCCAGTCTCTTTAAAATGTAGTTTTTTATGGTTTATTTGACAGGAACACTGTACATTAATAAGCATTAATGTACCAGAGTTTTACACCTTCAGTCCCTGGATGAAGAGAAAAAACAGGATTTTTTTCCTGTGCATACTTTGTTTTCATATATTTGTAAATAAATTCAGGTATCAAGCGGCTGAAGTCAAGAAAATAATCTAGTTTGGAAACATGAAACAAAATTAAAGTGTTATTTTCTTATTTTTTACTGCTGAAACTCGCATTGCATTTCCACTTTAGAAGACTTCTTAACAAACCTTTTCTCATGCTGATGACCCATTGAAGTCCTTTTTAAGCATAAATAGCAGCAAAAACAGTCTTTTGTTCAGGACTCTAAATAAATTATCCCTAAACTTACCAGCCAATCAGAATCATGCTTCTTCAAACATATTTTAAACACGAGATTTGTCTTTTAAAGGGCATATTTTTTTTATTTTCCTACTTTTTTCTGAGTTTTTGATCAGCAGATTGTTGAATAACGAGTTTCTTCTCTCCTGACTTGGCCTCAGGCTTGGGTGAGGTTGTTGCGTAATAGACCGTACAGGTAAACACTGCGGCGAGACGATAATAAGGGACTTCTGAGGTGAAACTGAAGTTGACAACAGAAGCCAAACGCCTTTAGCTGATGACGTCCACGAGGGAGTCGTGTGCTGTCCTCGTCTTCTCTCCCCGCTGAGGGAATTGAAACGACTCTGTATTCATGCAGCAGGAAGAGGCTCTGGGGCCTTACTGCAGGAGCTGATGTGTGCTGGAATCACGGATCGGTCATGTGTCTGGTTTCCCTTTAGCTGCCGCTTCCCTCTGACCTGTGTGATGCCTCACAATGAGGACTATTGTCTTACACACACACACACACACACACACACACACACACACACACACACACACACACACACACACACTCATTTCATCTGACAGTAGTTGAATCAGCAGCGGTCACACGGGCCTTTATTGATCCATTTGATCTCAGGAATTGAGCTAAACATGAGGCGGTCTTCAGAGCAGTGAGTAGAGTTTGTTAACAGAGCTAAGACCAACATTGTGCTAACTTGCATCCAGTTTGACCAGTTCATGGGACCTTTATGGCTCATTTATGGCAGTCTAATTACACCAATTCTATCATATATTCCCCATAAATTCTGGGAGGAGTTACTGGTTACGGCTGAGGAGGTGTGTGTGTGTGTGTGTGTGTGTGTGTGTGCGCGCGCGCGCGCGTGTGAGTGTGAGTGTGTGAGTGAGAGAGAATGAACTTCCCCTGATTCTTGAAGGTGGAGGTGAATACACACCTTTATGATTGTTGTTGGTGTGACCGTTGACCTGCAGCTGCCATTATGTGCAGGATCAGGCGGGCAGTCAGACACACCGGAGGAGAGACGACAATGCGTCCATTTCTGAACATGCAGTTTGATTATTATTAATTTAATTAAATCCGTGTTTTTGGTGGATTTTCTTGGAAAAATGGTTCGTTTTGGTCGCTTGACATCCTGGCACAGCTGGGACCTGCTCCATGTGGACCCGGAGCTTCCCGAGTCGCCGCCTCCTGACAGGAGGCCACCAACGAGTGACTGTCAGGTGAGAGGTTTGAGGATGCAAGCTGCAGTGATTCTATAAGAGCATTTTTCTTTGTATACCTACCAAATCGTTGCTCCTGCTGGAGAAAATGGAGATTTGGTGCTTTCTTTTTGTGTCCCAGACAGCAGCAAACTGATTATATTTCATTTCAGAGGGTTGATCAACAAAAACAGAACAGTTTCCTCAGCTGGAAATCCAAGCCTTTCCTTTTTTCTGATCGTTTTATGACTTTAGAGACGAGAGAACAACGAGCAAAATGACTTTTTTTTTAGTAATAAAATGTTTGTTTGTGGGTTTGGAAGCAACTGCTGAGCCAGCACGGCACGTCTGCTGTGCTGGAGATCAAGCATCAGGAGCTGCCAACCTCTGGCTGAGCTTCTGTTTGAGCCCACCAAACAGAAGCTTCCCTGCATCGACCACCGAGGTGGTGGTGGGGGGGGGGGGGGTAGCCTTAGCGTTTCCATTTCCTGGTTAATGCAACACGTACATGCGTGTTTGCACGGGTCGACGTATGATCTGAGCTTTCAGGAAGGTCGGTGCTGCCCTGTTTTCCCGTCGTTAATCATCCCACCTGATCAAGGGGAGCTGTTATCAGTTGACTGCCATTAACGCAGCAGTGGGGTGGGGGTGTCTGGGGTAGAATGTGGCTACTCTTTCTGTCACCACTTATTTTAATACAATCCGTTCTTTTTTAAAGATTTTCCTTTTTCCAGGCCAAGGCTATCACCACAAACCCGAGTGGATAAGATAAGGCTTATCCGCTGTTGTTTTGATATCATTAACCTGACTTGCCCCCCCACCTCCCAGAGCCACTGCTCATGTCACAGCTCCCAAACCCGAGGATCTTTCTGCCCTCGGCTCTGACTGACAGGTTTACACAACAGGCACAAGGGAAACCTTGTAAACATAATGACTTAGGCAGACGCTGATGGAGCAGCTTAATGTTTGCTGTGAGGCGACATTTACTCAGGCTGAAGGGTTATTTGACAAAATACCAACACAAAAACGTAGATATTTACTGGAACACCTTTGATTTTATTATCTGTACATTTAAAGTTGATTGTCTGGTTTCAGCTTCAGGCTTTTTCTGCAGATCCAGAGGAAAAGTGTGTTTTCTGGTTCTTATCTATTGAACATAAGCCGCCCATTAAATGTACTGGGACAAGTATACAAAGGGGATTTCCTGTTTGGTTGGTATTTGGAAAATTCTTTCCTTGTTTTTGCCATCTAACATTTCATTGTTCAAAAGGTCTCCAAAGCAAAACAAGGACTGAACATAACAAAGAAAGCTGTTGCTTCCAAGTGAGAGTAAGAACTGACATGTCTTCCTTGTGATCTTGGTTTTATTTAACTAATTACCTCCGAGGAAAGCTGGTGGTGAAAAAAACTGGTGTGATTTACAAGCAGCGAGTGGTTTGTTTGCCTGTTGAGTCTGACCTGCAGAGCATTTGTCATCCTCACAAGCTCCAGGATTCCTGTTTGAACTGGGGAGCTCCCCAGCAAGCTGTCACCCTGACTCCACCTCCAAATATTCAGATCAGCCTCCTCCTGTGCCTCCTCTTTCCTGCCCGACACAATGAGGCAAGATCCTCCTGGTTGCTATGACTTCAGCTCAGAGTCTGTATGAAATGTAAGCAAGCTGGGCGTCTCAGCGAGTCGGGATCATCGCTGACTGCTTTGGCACACCGGGACGCGAGACAGATACATCTCGGCTTAAGACACGACTAGCAGAACCTGGACCCCCCTCATCAGGAAGAGAGAGCGAACAGAGATTTCAAGACTGAGTGAAGTTTAAGTGCTGGAGCAGAAAAGAAGAATGAAGGTTTCCCAGCTCTAAGTGGCGAGGACAGTGCAGATGTGTAACAAGGAGGCGAGAAGTTGAGGGAAAGCGGCAGCTGGCTCTGGAATGGGCTGCGAACCAGGATTCCCACTGAAGGATTAGGATGGTTTTTGTGACTTTTGACATGCCTCTGGCTTCAATGGTGAGCGATTCCTTTCTACTTGGTTAGAAGGAATTCTTTCTTTCCTTATTTAAGAATTTAAGAAACATTTTTTATTTTGGTTATTGTTTAAACCGGTTAAGTGGGTTCTGGTAAGTTTCCTGGCATTCTCTGTAAGTCTGTAGACCTGATTTCAGCTTGCCCAGCAGTGTTTGATCAGTAGTGCGCGCTCTGGACTTTCCCCGTTTGACCATGTGGACTCAGCACCTCCAAACAACACGCCTCTTTCCAGGAAAGCCTCTGCTGTCTCTAGTTTTTCAGAAAATTTACTTTAGTTTGCTCCAACTTGTATAGATAATGTCATTACAAAGCGGCTGTGTGGCTTCAATCTGGTTTGGCGGCTTGGTGATGACTGCAGCCGTGCAACGGTGTCCTTAGCATTAGTTACAGGTCAGATGATGGATGAAATGAGTCTGTGAAAAACTTTCCACCTGCAGTGATTAGTTGACTAATAAACAAATGGATTAACAGAATTTTCCACAAAAAAAAGATAACAGCATTTTCTGGTTTTGATGGTTTTCATTGTGAGTCTGAGAATCTGATTTTTTTTCAGATGCTGCGGGCAAGACCTTTATCAGGGGTCAATGTGCAAAGAAAACGAATGTGTTCCCCTCTATAACATACACCCAAAGATGTCTCAGCCTGATCTGTACCCTTCTTCTTTACAAAAACTTGGAAATATCTCCCTTTTTTCCTTTTTATCTTCCTATGAAAACAGTGACTAGTAATAAACTGTAATTTTTTCACATTTTTATACCGTAGCTACTTACGAATCAACTAGCAGCCTTGCTAGCTTCCTTTTTAACTGAAACTGGATCCCGTAGCACTAGCTTAGTTAGCGCTGAGAAACATAGATACTAAGCTACTGTTTTAGCGTCTATATGGTTTATTTTAACCTCCAATGTGAAAATCTTGATAAACTAAATTGATGTGTAATCCCTAAATACACTCACTGAAAACTAAACATGTCAGTTTCCCATTAGCTTAAATGGGAACATTAGCACATTAGCTTAAAATAAATCCAGTGCTGTTAAACTAGCAGTGACACTTAGCTTCATCCTAACATCAAGTTCATAGCCTTTTTATAATGTTAGTAAAACTAAACATGACAGTTTCCCCACATTAGCTTAAAAAGAAGCCAGTGTCGTTAAATTAGCACTACCACTTAGCTTCTTTCTAAAATCAAGTTAATGGCCTTTTATCATGTTAAACTAAACATTACAATTTTTCATCATTAGCTTAAAATAAATCCAGTGCTGTTAAATTAGCACTGCCTGCTTATTTTTATGCTAACATCAAGTTAATAGCCTTTTATAATTTTAGTAAAACTAAACATTAGTTTCCACACATTAGCTTAAAATAAATCCAGTGCTGTTAAATTAGCACTGCTACTTAGCTTCATTCTAACATCAAGTTAATGGTCTTTTATTTTGTCAGTAAAACTAAACATTACAATTTCCCATAATTAGCTTAAAAAGAATCTAATGCTGTTAAAATAGCACTGCCTGCTTAGTTTAATGCTAACATCAAGTTAATAGCCTTTTATAATGTTAAAGAAAACTAAACATGACAGTTTCCCAACATTAGCTTGAAAACAATCCAATGCTGTTAAAATATCACTGGCACTTAGCTTTAAGCTAACATCAGGTTTATATTTTTTTCATAATGTTAGTGATTGTAGTCCCACAGGAAAATAATTTCCAGCCTATTTTATTAGATTTAAATTATTCATTTACATTTATTAATAAAAATTGACTACAACTGGTAGTGATTTTGGTGATCCATGTGTGTCTGGAAAGACTTTTTTTATCCAACACCAGGGATGTTCAGTCAGACCTCAGAGGTGACCAGTACCACCCTGGCCACCCCCCTCGTCCTTTGTTGAGAACACTGCTGAAGGCAAACACACAACTTGTGTTTTGTTTGATGTGTGTGTGTGTGTGTGTGTGTGTGTGTGTGTGTGATGTCCAAAGCATGCCCGCTTTGGGCATATGTGTTTTGACTGCCTTGTGCATGTTTAGGGGTGGCAGCGGGGGTCAGTTAAAGAATTTCATTGGAATGGCCGGTCAGTTTCAGCTGCAGTGTCAGTGTCCAGGAATGTCGCTGTGTTTGATGGTGGAGAGGGGGGGGCGGTCAGTGGCCTGCATCTCACCGACTCCCCACCAGCAGATTCCTCAGCACGGACACTGCCACGACAAAAACAACTGCTTCCTCAGATACTGAGGTGGCCCCCGTTTGTTTGCTTTGCGGCTGCTCGTAAAGTGGACAGAGATTGCAGGAGAGAGGCTGCGCTGCAGGACCTGCTGACAGGGTAACAATGGACTGGGAACAATGGTCCAGACTCAGCCTGTTTGTTCCTATGGAACAACCTCTCGCCAGCTCCTTGTGATGTAATGAGCATTCACTCTGAGGAAGTGGTAGTTCTTCCCTCTCCTGTTTGTGTCGGACCGTTAGGACAGCCACAGAGGACCTGTTGATGTCATCCCTCGCTCAGAATTCCCCTCCGATTTCCTGCCTATCCTGTCTTTGTATATATTGTCTCTTTCCATCCATTTGTCTGGAATCGCTCGTATTTCCTGTTCAGCTGGCAAAAAATCTTATTTCATTTTCTGTTCTCTGCTTAGTCGTATGCACCACATTAATTCCATGTCCGTGTCTCGCAGGGTCAAGCGCGACGGAGGAAGAACATGACAGAATTCCTGGGGGAGGCCAACATCCCGACCCCGGATTCTCTGGGACAGCTGGGAGGCTCTCTGCCCAGCGTCGGGGCCGGACCCGACAGCTGGAAGAACCGTGCCGCCAGTCGCTTCAGCGGCTTGTTCAGCTCTAACGCCGGAGCGGGGCCCTTCGGCAAGGTAACGTCAGCACGCAGGGGGGGCCACATAAATGCAAGAGGGTGTGACTGCTGCTTTCAAACAAAGTGGCGAACGTTTCTCCTGGTTATAAACAAACTGTAAAAGCTGTAGAGAACAAAGTTTGGTGCCCAGACGTGACTCACATTAAGAAAGCATTTAAAAACAAATAAAACAGTAGCTAGCAGCAGTGGGAGGAGGTCAGAAGGCCACATCCCGCCAGTCCTGGTGAAGTCATTTCCCCTCACAGTCTCCTGACTCGTTGGCTTGCATGCTTTCCTCCCATCAGATCTGGAAATGAGCAGACTGAGAGGGAGGGAGGAGTTAGATGAGAAGGTTCTGCATCAGTCAGAAGGAGAAACAGTAACCTGGAGCTTTTCAAATGTCATGAAAGCCAGTTTTCACAAAACATTTCATAATTCTTTGCCAGGGTTTTTAAGGCTCCTAATGGTCCTGGTCCTGAGGATCTGAACTGATTTTTAGCCTGTTAGATTCTTAATAATTCCCCAAATCCAGGAGGAGAGAACTTTCTTATGACCCACGTCCGTGTTGAAACTTCCTCAAAGACATGAGGACAGTAGAATATGTTGATGCTTTTAAAAGGAAACAAAGAAAAATATCTTTTTATTTGAGTTTTATAGGAATTGACAAAAGCAACCTGCATTTGCTTGATAAGTGTTTTAATCATTATTTTAGTTTAGTTTATTTTTTTTTAGACTTTTTCAAATTTTCAATTTATCAGCTGTATTTTATTTTAAATCTTTTTTCTATTTTACTTTCATTATTTATTTAGTTTATTATATAAATCTGTTTTATTTTCTTTTATTTTCACTCAGTTTTAATTGTTTATTTTTCCAGTTTACTTATGTGTGTGTGTGTGTGTGTGTGTGTGTGTGTGTGCGAATATATTAAAAAAAAATATATATATATAATTATAATAATATAAATATAAAAATATAGAAAAAAAATACAAATAATAATATTAAAAAACTATAAATAATGTCTGATTGACTTGGTGGATCGAAAGTCCCAAATGTCAAACCTCTTCTTTTAACTTTCTATTCATCGTTTCCAGAATAATAACCGGCTTTGATTTTAATGAGATGCAGACACGCGCTCACACACATGCTGCTCTTTGTGTCCTCCTCCGTCAGGTCACGTCCTTCACAGCAGCAGATGTCATTTAGAGATGCTGTCTGTCAGTCTGAGCTCATCTCCATTCAGACCCTCTGAAGGCCAGAGATCCTGCAGCAGGACCTGGACCACATTTCCCTCCTTCCACAGTGGAGGATTAAACAATCGGATGAGATCACACTCCTCTTAAATCTGTCCGTCTCATTTCTGTCCTCTGTTGTAGCTGTCACCCCCGCTCGCCTGTTCCTCTATTGTTAACGTAGTCCCAATACACCAAGCTCATTTTCATGACTACGTAAAGTCTGGCAGCCCGAACAAAGACCTGAATAATGGCTGATGTTGGATTTGAATATCAAGGCAGCGGAGTGGGCAGTTGTTTTTATGCTAATAGTACAGGAACGCCAACAATGAACAGACCAAACGCTCGCTGCAGCATCGCAGCTCATCGTCATGGCGTCCGAACTGAACTGTTCTGGTCTCATGGCAGGAGGTGGATCGTCTGGAGCAGCTCCAGAGCAAGCTGCACTCCTACACCCTGTTCGGGCTGCCCAAGGTGCCGCGCCAGCTCTCCTTCCACCAGGACTCCTGGGAGGGGGCGGAGGAGGAAACCAACCTGGTCCTGGAGGACACGTGGAGGAAGTTGCTGGACGACTCCGAGGTACAGCACACACTAGTTTTGTGGCCTTGCGCTGTAGTTCTGACAGTGATACGAAGATAATCCGACCTCCTGCCCAGTTATTTTTCTGCAGTCTGATTACCTGAAAGCATGCTGATGTTGTACTTCCTGGTATTCCGACTTCCTTATCAGCTTTTTTCTGTAACACTTTCCCAGTTGTCTGTTTTCCAGTAACAAAACTCATAAAGCATTTCGCTGTCAGGCTGCAGCGAGGAGCTGTAAAAGATCACCGCTATCACACACTGTCACCGGCTTCCACCTGTTAATGTGTACAGGAGTAATCAGCTCACTGCTCTGCTGCCATATCATGCCTGGTACTGCTGAAAGGGAGGGGGGGAGCAGCGTGTTACATAATCAGTGTTGCTGATCTGCTGAAAAATTACAGACATTGCTCAAGTAACTGGAAGAAAGAGGGAATGTTGGCAGGAAGTTTTTTGTTACTTTTATGGTTCATTCTTTAAGGACTTGCACATGATTTCCACATTTATCTGTAGCCATCATATGTAGGTTCGCAGAAGTTGTAAAGCCAATCTTTCTGACTTAATTTCAAACATGTGGAGGGAAAAAAAGGTTGACTTTAGGGCTTTGCTGCTTCTGTAGAAATTAAAATGCTGAGAAGCCGGCAGATCAGATACGCAGGTGTGATCACCTGTAGAAACGCAGACATCAGAGCTACATCTCAGACTCTCCAGGCCTCAGTCAACATTGTAAATTTTATTTAATGCCATTTCGAAAAGAGACTGAAGAGCTCGGGATTGTTCGGAAGGGTTGTACGACAGTTTCCTCTGTTTTTGCAAGGCTGCATCTGCTGTGATCTTAAAAAGGTTGATAAAGGGAAGAGTGGATGATAACACCACGCAGTTCTCCTGTTCACTCGTCTCTAATGACCATAGACTGTATATAAAGAGATGGACGGAGCCTCTGTGACGTCACCCATAGGTTTCTGAAGAGCTGAACTGGAGCTCGGTGGGCGGTTCCTACCATCACCATCTTGGCAGGGGCATGTGCGTCGTCTCACCTGGAAAATACAAATATGGGCAAAGAGGTGGAGCTGAGAGGGGGGCTGTGGGCGTCATGGTGGATGATTGACATCGAGCGAACTCTGGGCTTTCTCTAGCTAAGAGCTAACCTGGAGATAACAGGAGCTAACCAGCTAACAGAGCTAAGTGGGCTAAAGCTAAGTCACGTTGTTAACCGCAGAACAACCGCAGTTGTTCTACGTTCTTCTGACTTAAAGCGGGGGATCGGGTACCTGTCAATCAAAAGGACACGCCCCTAAATATGCAGAACTTGGAGATTAAATTACTTTTAAATGAGCGAGTTAGAAAAAAATTCACTCCCCCCACAGTTGTCATGAAGGTAAACCTGACCTATTAAACCTAAAATGGATTTTTGAACCAGGCTGTAAACATGTTTATTTCTGCTGTGAAGTTGGTCTTTTTAACATGGGAGTCTATGGGGATTTGCTCTATTTTGGAGCCCCTAGTGGATGAAGGGGGAACTGCAGTTTTATGCACTTTTAAGGCGGAAGCTCCGTCCATCTTTCATAAACGGTCTATGGTAATGAGTGAGGGGAAAATAGTGTGACTCTCCCTACTGGAGTCCAGAGGTAACGCCATAAAGAAAAACAGCAGAACATATATAGCACAGAAATCCAAAATACCTCTAGTTTACACCTGTCCCACATCTGCATGGTGAGACAACAGTAGCAGGACAACAGTCCAGCAGATTCAGCCAAAGACCTCGTTCCTAGCTGTCAGGCATGGTGGTGGTAGGGTGATGATTTGGTACTGTTTTGTCTGAAAGCTAAATCTTGCAACACATCAGCAACAGAACGACTGAAACAGGACAGAATAAACTCGAGCCTGACTGAAATGCTGCGGTTGCTCCGTCAGAGAGCTGTGCATAAGTTCTCTGCTGATGCGAGAGTCTAAAAGCTGTGGTACGTCCGTGCTGCTGTTAATCCAAGGTTGTGTTCATGTCAGATTTTTTTTTTTTTTTACACTTTTTTCACAACTTTTTGCAACATTAAACAAGCAACGTTAAATCTCAGTGAAACGTGAGCCCTATCAGGACAGAAGGTAGTAGAAAACTTAAATAATGTTGCTCTAAATGTTGTTTCTCTGATGAGGAAGTTATAATGAAGTTAAAAAGTTTTGATAAAAGTCTGATTACAAGCTCCTGACAGAAAAGGGAAGCACATGTTTGACTCACTTTGCCAGTAAATGTTGGACCATAGCAACGTGTTTCTGAGATTGTGTTTGTCATGCTAACTTGTGTGTGTGTGTTTGTACAGATGTTGACCAAAAAGCAGTCCCAACAGCAGGAGGCTATATGGGAACTGCTGAACACAGAAGCCACCTACATAAAGAAACTCCGAGTCATCACTGATGTAAGAACTGCTGCAGTCTGCTGACATGCAGGAACACACACTGCTGCTGTTGTTGTGCAACAAACAGGCTTTTGTCCTGTCAGATAAGACGAGGAGTGAGCTATTTATTGAGTTTTTATCGCTGTCCAATCAGCATTTTGTTAAGAAAGAGAAGTATTTGGCTGATAACATTTAGGTTGCGAGCCGACAGCGACGTTGGAGGTGTAAATATGTGAATCTAAAGATGTTGCGTCATCCTCTCCAGCTGTTCCTGAGCAGCCTGCTGAACCTGCAGGAGAGCGGCCTGCTGACGGAGGTGGAGCCCGTCAAACTGTTCAGCAACATCCAGGAGATCGTCTGCCTCCACATCGATCTGTGGAACCAGGTCATGCTGCCGGTCCTGGAGAAGGCCAGGGAGGCGCGGGCCATGCTCGACCCGACACACCTCCACGACGGCTTCATGACGGTCAGTACCGACAAAAACAACATTATCTTATTTCCTTCAGTTACTTTTTATTTTTATATTTTCATATTATGTTTCATAGGTTTTTTGTTTTTTTTTTATAATTTCATAAATTTATTGTCACATATATTTTAGGTTATTTATATTAAATTTATTTTTTATATTTGAGTTTATTTTTAGATACATTTTAGATTTATGTTTACATATATTTGGTATATTTTGTTTTACTTAAATATATCTTAATACCATATCATTTTTATATTTAGTCATTCAAATATTTGATTATGTATCATTATTATTTATATTATTATTTACATATTTATATTAGAATTTATAATCATTGATAAATATTTATGTGTGTGTGTGTATATTTATATATATTTTTTTTTTTATTGATTTTTTATTAAATAAGAATTATTTAAATTATTTTATAATTTTTTTTATTTTTCTTTTATATAGTTTTTAAATATATTTTCATCTATTACTTTATTTTTAAATCAGAATTAAATTCTAATTTAAATTCTATAATATTTATAAATATATCTTTCCATAGAGCTCTGTTTTTTTATATTATACTTGATATATTTGATACATTTATTGATAAATTGTGAATTTTTACTGTGTAATAATAATAATAATAATACAGTCTGATGCCTTCACATGTTTGATGCCTTTTCTCCATGTTCTGTGCTCAGTTCGGCTCCAGGTTCCAGCCCTACATCCGTTACTGCATGGAGGAGGAGGGCTGCATGGAGTACATGCGCGCGCTTCTCAGGGACAACGAGCTCTTCAGGACGTACGTCACGGTCAGTTGACGAAGCCGACCCCATGATTCCTGCAGCGCGCGCTCATCCTCGCTCCTTTCGTCTCATCTCTGCCGCTTCCTGTCTTTTCTGTTCAGTGGGCAGAGACCAACAAGCAGTGCAACCGTCTGAAGCTGGCGGACATGTTGGCGAAGCCTCACCAGCGACTGACCAAATATCCGCTCCTGCTGAAGAGTGTCCTGAAGAGGACCGAGGAGCCTTTAGCCCGCGAGATTGTCAGCAGCATGGTACGCATGTCCAAACAGCTGGTAGTCTGACACTTCTTCCAATCGATGCTCGCTTTGCTTAAACGTGACGACGTTTGTGTGTTTTTGTGAAGGTGAGCTCAGTGGAGGGCTTCATCAACAGCGTGGACTCCCAGATGCGACAGCGTCAGGACCAGCAGAAGCTGGCCACCATCTCTGCCCGCATCGACTCCTACGAGGCCGTGGAGGGCAGCAGTGAGGAGGTGGAGAAGGTAAGAAGTCTGCAGGCCTCCACCGCTCTCAGATCTCATAGACTTCATTTGTCTTAACTGTTATCGGGGCTAACAGGGCACAGCTGAGGGTGGTTTTAGGTGGGTGTAAGGGGACTGTGGATGTATCTGTGTGTTTTATCCATTTGATGTAAAGCACTTTGTGTTTTTTTATTTTAAACACGAAAAGTGCTAAAAAAAAAAAAAAAAAAAAAAAGTTTGATTTGATTTGATTCATGCGTCCTCAGATTCTCAAAGAGTACAGCCGCTTTGATCTGATGGCTCCCATGAGAGGAACTTCCCCGGAAGAGACCCGACAGCTGCATCTTGAGGGAGCGCTTCGGATGAAAGAGGGCAAAGACAGCAGGGTAAGACGAGCTCTGGTCTTTCCAGCCGGCGTCGCAGTAAAAACCCTTCCTGTTGGGTCTAACGTGGCTTTCCTCCTCCTGCAGATGGAGGTTTACTGCTTTCTGTTTACCGACCTGCTCCTCATCACCAAATCAGTCAAAAGAGTGGAAAAGGTTAAAGTTATCCGCCAGCCTCTCCTCATCCACAATGTCGTCTGTAAGGAGCTCAAGGACCCCGGTGAGTTATTTGTTTCATTTTTAAAAGCCATATTTTGATATTTACTATTTAAAGTTGTCTGCTTATATGAGACGATGCAAAGCAGGAAATACTGCAATCCTCTTTAGCACATTTTATTTGTAACGCACTTCATACAAAAGCATTAAAATAATAACAGCTAATGCTAACAGCTAATCCCATCTTAACTAACCTACACGACATTTAAAAAGTCATGAAGATGAAAAACAAGGAGGATTAAAAAAAAATCTCAGAGAGGAGGCAACAATGGGAAACACTAGAGGTGCATAAAAAGCTGAAAAATCAAGTTCCAGAAGTTTCGGGAGGATATTGTAGAATAAAACTGAAGAAAAAATAACATTAGATAAATATTGTTAACAGATCATAAACATTAAATGTTGAAACTGAGATAATTTAGCATTTTCTGCTAATTATCAGCTCACTTTCAGACACATCTCTAAAAAAGCTGGAACAGGGAAGAGTGGCTGCTTGTAATAATTCATCTGGGATGTGTGGAGACCAGATTTTAGATCCGCTTTGGTCCCGAGAGGACAGCAGACTTTCTGTTCCCATATGGAGCCTTAACCTGCATTTGTGGATTTCACAGTGATTTCTGGAAGTCTTCCTGAGTCCATGCAGAGATTTCCAGTTGAGAATATAGTCTGTTTCTAATGCTGTGCTGCCTGAGGGAGATCATCCACTTTGACATTTGCGCTTGTCCTGAGCGCACAGAGATTCCTTCAGATTCTTTGAATCTTATATAATAATCTGTAGACGATGATATTTAAAGACTCAGTTTGGTTAACCTGCGTCTCTGACTCTGAAATGCCCCTTTTAAACCAGTCATGTGACTGACCTGTTTAATTCAATTCAACTTTTTTTATATAGTGTCAGATCATGGCAATGCCATCTCAAGACGCTTTACAGACAGGAATAATGAAATAATGAATAATGAAAGCCAATTCATAACAGCCTATATAAAGAAACCAACAGATTGCCAGTCACATGTTCCTCCATTTGCTACTCTGTAACTCATTTTGCCATCAAATTCAAAATAAGCTCATATTTTTTATGAAATGCTAAAATCTCTAAGTTTCAACATTTGATACGTTGTTTATGTTCAGTTGGGAATAAAATACGGTTTAATGATATTTGTAAATGACTGCGCTGCGTTTTTATATGCACTTTCCACACCGTCCTTAAGTGTTAAAGTTGGATTTGATTGATTAATAAATTCAAGTTCAGCTAAAATGTGGCTTAAAAAAAAATGGCATTAACAACAAGACAGATTATTTACTATCAATCCGTTTGGCTTTTTAGGCTCATTCACCCTCATCTACCTCAACGAGTTTAAGAGTGCAGTGGCAGCCTACACTTTCCAGGCCAACAGCGCCCCCCAGGGGAGAAGCTGGATAGATGCAATCTGCAACGTGCAGGTACGGGAGGCAGTTGGATCTCTGGCAGCATCAGACTTGTTCAGTGTTGTAATGACGGGGTGCTGTTGCTCCTCAGAACCAGCTGCAGAGACTTCGCTCTGAGGAGGACCTCCGGCAGCTGGACATGAAAATGAGACGCACGGAGCTGGAGGACGAGGAGGATGAGAGCAGCAACTCCACGACGAGTTCTCCCGTCTTGCGGCACAAAAAAGAGCTGAACTCAAGGTAGTTAAAAAGAAATGCTTGCTTTTTTTTAATTCCTGCTGATTTTTTTTTTAAAGGTTTTATAACCAAACACACCTCTCCTCTCAGCCAATCAGATGGCTCCACTGAGACTCTGTCGGTGATGGATGTGGACGAGCCGGCGGAGCACCAGCAGCCATCCGCCTCCAGCCTCAAGGCGAGCGCCGCCCAAGACTCTCCGCTGGAAGAAAGGTGCAAACCTGCGCTGCCCACCCTGATAGTGTACCACGTTGACTCTGGGCTCAGCGAGGAGGTGGGGCTGGACGCCGACGAGCTGGAACCTCAGTGCCGCTCGCTCTCCATGGACAGCGCTTACGGTACCCTCTCCCCTGAATCCCTCCCGAAGGAGCTGCAGCCACAGCTGGGACACAGCGAGGAAGAGGAAACCGAGGAGGAAGAGGAGCAGGAGGAGGCAGAGACGGAAGAGGTGGAAGAAGAAGAAGAAGATGATGAAGAGGAGGATGCCTCTCTGGGTTCCCAGCAGTCAGTAGTCCAGCTGTCCAAACCTCGCCGGCGGCCGCACGTTCAGCCGAGACTCGACTGCCTGCAGAGACTCTCCACTCTGACTTTGTCCTGCTCCGAGGACAACCTCCTGCAGCGCGTCCAGGAGAAACACCCCGTCTCTCAGCAGACGCACTCGCTCCGCCCTGAGGCCCCGGAGTCTCCGCGCGGGGACAGGGACACGTCGTCCTCGCTGCCTCACAGCAAGAGCCTGTCGGAGCTGGACCACGACGCGGTGGAACCGTTTCCCGGCGACCTGGACCAGTCGGACGACAGCCTGAGCCTGAGCGCACCTGCTGGGGAACTGGGAGCCAACCTGAGCGGGGGCGAGGCGTGGCGCCGCCACACGGCGACCCCCGCATCGCGCACGGGGAACGACTTTCAGAGCGGCGACTCCAGCAGGGGGACGCCTCCGTTGGGCTGCGTGGAGAAGAAGAGCGAATCGGTGGAAACGACGCCCAAAAAGCGGAAAACTCCGGCGCAGCAGCACAAGAAGCTGACAGTGGCTCAGCTGTACAGGATACGCACCACTCTGGTCCTCAACTCCACGCTGACGGCGTCGTAAGTTGCTCCATGTCCGATCCCACACGCCTTCATGTCCTTCTGCTCTGATCAGGAAGTTATTCATGTTGTGTTTGTTTCCATCCGCCTGCAGGGAGGTGTGACCCCCCAGGAGCATCACCAGGAACCACTTCTCTTCTGAGGGAGGACTGAATTTGTTGAGACACAGATGCACTCTTTCTCATCCTGCCATCTCCCTTCCTGTTGTTTTGGGACAGAGACTCCTCCGTTTCAGCAGCAACAACCCGGTTTTTCTGCTCTTGAGTTAGTTTCTGTTTTTCTCATGTGGAAGGGAGAGGCAGAGAGACTTTAACTGCTTGCACTTTGCAACGGAAGTAGCATTATTTGGGGAGGGGACCGGGAAGCGAGTGCAGGAGGTGGATTCGCCGCCGCCTGCAGAGAGGAAGCATCCAGGAGGAGGTCTGACAACCTCATCCCTGCGCTCCTCCCAGGAGGAGCTCGGCTTCCTCCCGCTGACGAGGAGAAAAGATGGAAAGCGAGTCTTGAAAACGCTTTTGGCTTTAAAGTAAATAGAGAAAGAAAAGGAGGAGCTCCTGACGCTTGTTCTTCTCCTGGTTTGCTTTAAAGAAAGAGAAATTATTGCACAGTTAATCACTTCAGAGTGAACTTACAGTCACATGATGATCTGTTTGCATACGTGTGTGTGTGTGTGTGTGTGTGTGAGTGAGATCTTCTCCTTGATTCCTGACTGAACCAAAATTGATCTCATCTCCTGTGAATGTGTAAACTCGCCCCAGAGACGGAAGATGTGTATAGCCCAGCCAAACAAACAAATGCAGCCAATCACATTTCAGGATTCCTCCTTTGCTCTTCATTTTTTGTTTTATTGACACGTTAAGCTAACGGCTAAAACTGGGGGCGGCTGAGACTGTTGGGATGTATTTTCTGCACTAATCCTACTGGGGCTTGTGGGCGGGAGACAGTCCCACCTGCCGTGTTGCTTTGTGACGTAACAGTAAGAGGTTGAAGAAGAAGTTTGAGGTGGATCTTTTCTTTACCAGGTGACTGCTGAGCTTTAGTTTAACTGTTTTCTCCAGGAGATTAGAAAAGAAAAAGCGTTTATCTTACTCTAAATATTGCCCCAAAACCAAATAGGTTAACTCTGTTTACTTTTAGTTGTTTTTTTGTCGTTTTTGTTTGTAATATTTATTATGCCTGCTATGTTTTATATATATTAAGATATTGTTTATATCATTTGCTTTCATGATTTGTAAGCGTTGTTTTTTTTTGTTGTTTATGTAGTCTTAATATTTTTTTTGGTCTTGTCAGGCATTAATATGCGATGAACCAAAATCATGTGTCTCTTTCAGGAATGACTTCAAAGTGTCTTACAAAATAATAATAATAAAAAAAATTAAACACTTTCCAATCCCCGTGTTATTTTTGATGGTGCTGAAGAGGATCTGGTGAGCTGCTCTCCAACAGGCAGCAGGTGGCGAAAGAGCGTTTATGGAGGTGAAGGTGTGTTAGAGCAGAGTGGGTTGGGTTGTAATCAGCAGTAATTCATCAGAAGCTTATGGAGGATCAGCTGCTAGTGATGTACTGTACATGTGGATCACATGAAATCTTTCCAAAGCCACATGTAGAACACATGTAGTCCATATGTGTTTCTTCTGGAAGCGATGGAAACATTCCTCAGAAATGTCTTCATGAGTCTAGGCCACATTTCAAAGTTCTGTGGTTGATTTTTGGTGTGAATGGACCGAGCAGCGAACAGTGAAGCTTATCTGGAGGTGCCTAAGACTTGCAGTTCAGACTTTGTCCACTAGGGGCTCCAAAACAGCAAATTCCCCATAAACTTCACAAAAGAAATAAACACGTTTACGGCAGGGTTAATAACCGTTTTAGGTTCAATAGGTCAGGTTTACCTTTGTGACAACTGAGGGGAAGTGATTTTTTTTTTTTTTTAAATAACTCATCCATTTAGAAGTAATTTAATCTCTAAAGTCTGCATTATTAGGGGCGTGTCCTTTTGATTGACAGGCACTCGATACCCCCACTGCTACAGCTAACTTAGCTTTAGCCTGCCTACCTCCGTTAGCTGGTTAGCTGCCGTTAGTTCAGTTAGCCCTATCTAACTAAAAACCTTGGTGAAAGAGAAAATATGAATATATGGAAGACAATAACTGACTGTCAAACTAAACTCAACTCCTGGTTACTGAGAGACGGTAGTTTATTGGGTACAATCTTTCTCACTAAGATGAAAAGTATATTGAGGTGTATCTATCCAGCATATTCTCAGGCCATCCCTAACAGAGCCAGAAAGAAAATCAAATCAGTTTTGATTATATCTGGAAGAAAAAATGCATTATATTAAGAGATGTGAGTTAATTAAAGATTACAAAGACGGAGGTCTACAAGCCTTTGACTTTGACTCCATTAATGGGAAACTAAAATTTAACTGGCTAAAATCCCTCCTGACCAACAAAAGCTTCTGGCTTCATATCCCTAGAGAAATATTTAGAAGACTGGGAGGTATTGACCTGCTAATATGATGTGGTTTTATTCCTCAGAAGCTTCCTGTCAAATTATTTCAGTTTCACCAACAAGTCCTTCAGTTTTAGAAACTCTTGTACAACCATAATTTTACCCCACAAAACACGCCAATCTGGAACAATAGATACGTCACAATTAAAGATAAATCAATATATAACAAGGACTGGATGGATAAAGGCATTTGGTCCATAATTCACTTGCTTGGTAATGTGATTACATATTTAAATTTCTGCATTAAATTTGATCTCGCAGTTAACCGTAACTCCTTTATAGCAATAATAAAAGCCATTCCCAGACCAACTTTAAAGATCGTCTCAAATTCATCCGACATCTCCCCCTCGGCTTCCACATCTTTTTACAGGTAGCTGTGAATTTGTAAGTATTAAAATTCCAAACAAAACAAATTCCCTTAATAAATAAATCAATTAAAAAAACTAAAGAAATCCATTTCAAAATTGTAAATGGAGTGTATCCATCTGGTGAATTTCTACAAAGATTTGGCCTGGAAACAATAAAATGTGGATTTTGTGATGGTATTGAAATATCCATTCATTTATTTGATCACTGTATTTTCTCTGAGGCTCTCTAGACAGACTACACACCAAAATCCATCTCCAGCCCTTCTCTCAAACGGACATCTCTTACGGTGTGTTCATGGACAACAATGAATGGGACTTTTTAATAAACAGTGTGCTAATTCTTGTAAAATTTTATATACACAAATGCAGATTTATGACGGTGAAACCCAGATTTAACATGTTTCATGATGAGCTCCTTTCCCATATCAAAGCATCGAACTTATTGTAAAGTAAATACGCTACCCAACCTGTCAAGTTATTAACAATGTATAATTTGCAACTTAAGCCCTAACAATTTTTATTTTATTCTTATTTATCTTTGTACATGTAAGTATGTCTATATGTACTATAAGTTTAGTATTCTCTAATGATTTTCTTTTTCTTTGCTTCCTTATATGCTCCTACTCCTGAAAATGGTTTTCTTAAAAAAAAATAAAATAAAAAGTGTTGCCAGATTGTTTGTATAGGACTTCATTCAATAAAATGAGGGGGAAAAAAAAAGAAAACGTTAGCCCTTAGCTAATGGCAGTCATCCCCATGCGCCACCGCTTTGCCCATAGCCAGTTTTTTACAAGCAAGCTCTGCTAGCATGGAAGTTGTACTGCCACCAAACTATTACATTTGGAATAACAGGTGCATTCTTAATAAAAAAAAAAAAAATCCTTATATAACAAAAACTGGGTGAATAATAGAATAGTCTTGGATTCACAACTTATGAAAGTAGATGGTAAACTGTTACCTTGTGAAGAATTTACATCTAATTTTGACATAACAGTTCTACTAAAAGAATATGATATGGTTTTTTCTGCTATCCCAAGGAACGTTGTACATTTACTCGTAGGATCTCTGAGTGTTATATGATGGCTACTGTCAATATTTTCCCTGGAAATGTGGATATTACCAAGATCAAATGTTGTAACAAATACATTAGAAATCTTATGGTAATTGTAAAATGTAAAAATAACACATTTTACATACATTATTGAACAAAATAGGTACAATAAGTCAAAACAGATAAGACAAACAAGGTTATATACAAATTAGGTTATAACAAATAACAGACAGCATTATGAGATATAATGGAAACATTTAGCTGATGCCAGGGGTTGTATATACAACAGGAAAATTACAAATATTTGGAAATATATCATTTATAAGAAAATATTGAATTTAGAGCAAAATGACATTGTTTTCAGGGCTTTACTATTGGAGGAAGAAGATAGAGTACCAATATATAGTTCTTCTTCTTCTTTGATGAAGCTGATGTGTGAGGGTATAGTCTTAGTGGATATAAAAGTCTTATGGATATAAAATTTGGCTGATAGCAGGATAAGATTGCACAAAAAGAGTTGGTCAACTAGTTCCTTCTTATACAGCGTAAACCCAAATAACACATCTTTAAAATACAGTTCAAAATGATTCTGTATATTGTCCACAACAAAGCGACAAATGCCTTGCCACAGAGGTCTGGTGTGTTTATATTTCCAAAATAGGTGAAATATCCTTTCTAGTTGAGTGTTGCAGAAAGTGCAGGTAATATCAGTGTCCTTTTTATATTTTATCAGAAATGATTTTACTGGTTATGTGCTTCACTCATAGGCTTCACTTTAGCTTTTCAGAAACGTACTGGTGATGTAACGGAGGTTCAGCCAATCATAGGTTAGCAACTGTAATTAAAACAGAAACACCTGGAACGCTTCCACT
Source organism: Telmatherina bonti (assembly GCF_933228915.1). Classification (NCBI taxonomy): domain Eukaryota; kingdom Metazoa; phylum Chordata; class Actinopteri; order Atheriniformes; family Telmatherinidae; genus Telmatherina; species Telmatherina bonti. The sequence continues at coordinate 34,700,401 of NC_136622.1, forward strand.
TCCTGTACAAAATGCCAAAAGAGCAGGTGTGGCCCACTTGGGCTTGGGTGATGTTCTTTTCACCTTCCCAAATACCCAAAACACAGTTTGATAGACTTGTATCAAACAGTGGAAGAGCCCAATAGCAGCTGAATCCACTGAAGATAGAAAAACATAAACTACAATGTTTGTTCCAAGGTAAGAAGCTAATGCTAACTAGCACACAGTTGTTAGCTACAAGACTACCATGATATTAATTGAAAGTCACTAACATTGAGTAAGGTAGTTGTGTACTGCTTGAGACAAAACAACGTATCAGATAACACAAGTGGGTAACGTTGGTTTCTAAACATTTAGCAAAAGTTAAATCTTAACAAATATGACATGGATAGAGAATCATGAGTTAAAGTTAGCTTAAATTAAGTAACATATTGACTTAGCCTGCAATGCAAACACATTGTAACTTTGTTCTGTACATTAATAGTGAAGACATGTGGTGACTGAGTGTTGCAGTATGAATAGTGAGCCTTTGGTTCCATTTTAATGTCTCCATCATCAACATTGCTTCCCTGACAAATGATGTCATAAATGAATTTCTCTAAAGCATATTACCGTCATTTCTGTCTACTTCTCCCTTATATTTCTGAACTACTACGCCAGATATTTGAAATGTTTTCTTTTTGGGATTATCTTTAACCAAAATCTCAATTTTTATTGCAGGAGGAAAATGGTGGTGTGGAAAGCTTGCCAGGCCTAGCTACAACAACCATGGGGGCGGGGCTTGGTGAAGTTTCCTGTTCTTAGGTGAGAGAACCGGCACCCATTAGGGTCTCCTGCTGCTGCATTTGATGCAAGGTTGGATGTGTTGCATGCTTAAGACTGAATCTGTATAGATGAATGTGTGAAAATCCCAGTAGATCAGCTGTTTTGGAAATACTCACACAACAACCATGCCAAGTTCAAAGTCCCTTAAATCCTCTTTCCTCCTCGTTCTGATGCTCAGTTGAAACTTCAGCAAGTCGACTAGACCATGTCTACATGACTAAACACACTCAGATGCTGCCGTGTGATTGGCTGTGTGTTAATAAGCGACTGAACAGATGTACAGTGGCCTCTAGGTGTAAATGAACACAGTAGTATATCTGCATAAAGTTATGCAGCCAAATAGTCACTGTCTTGTCAAAATGCACGAATAAAGTCTGAAATGTTTAGACTGTATTTGCAAATAAGACCAGACCCAGGAGGGACGTCCAGACCTGCAGCAGAACCAGACCCAGGAGGGACGTCCAGACCCGCAGCAGAACCAGACCCAGGAGGGGCGTCCAGACCCGCAGCAGAACCAGACCCAGGAGGGGCGTCCAGACCCGCAGCAGAACCAGACCCAGGAGGGGCGTCCAGACCCGCAGCAGAACCAGACCCAGGAGGGACGTCCAGACCTCTGGACACTTCATCAGGACGACGGGACGTGTCATCCTGGACATTTCTAACAGTGGGGGTGTTTGACCAGAGTGCACGTTTCTGCTGCGCAGCGCTTCGTCCCAGACGCCTCCGGGCCCAGAGAAGTCGATGTGGTCGAGTCTGAAGTGGCTTTTAGTGAAAACCACAAAGCTTTCCCCGTCTTGGTGTATTTCTGCCAGATTATTATTAAATGATACTTTTTATTGTGTCTGAGGGATCAAAGATCACAGATGGTCATGTTTGACCTTAAAATTCCTGCAGATTCCTTTAATCATTCTTTAATAACTGAATATTATAATGTGGGTTATGAGGAGTACATATGTTAATCTCTTCTAATATCTGCTTGAAGAAGATTGTTTTCAATATTTGAATAGTTTTATTTAACATTTGTTGTCAAACTGGAGTAACTTTCAGAGAGCAGATAAATCTTTTTTTTTTTTTAAAACCTTTTTTTAAAACTTTTGCTCATTTTACATACAAAAAAATGGCCAAATATGTAATAATGAAACACAACTGGAGAGATTTTTTTTATTTTTTACTGTTTTACTGCCTGCAGTGATGCAGAAGTCAAAGTAGTTTTTGCAAATCAGAAAGCACAATGTAGAAAGAATTAGTTTGTTGCACTCTGATAGATTAAACTCAATATTTTACTTTTTCACTTTGTTTAGGTGAAAGTGTTTCATTAAAAGACTAGAAATGCACAAACCTGCACAAGTGTATTCTTCTTCCCACTCCTTTTTTTTATTATTTAAAACTCCTTTCCTTAATTAATTTAATTATTGAACTGATGAATTATTAATTATATTATGTTCTTAGTCTGTATGTGTGTGTATATGTACAAGCATGTACATATATTTTTCTGTTATCGTCTTTTGTTGGAAAAATAAATATTTAAACCTCAAAAGCCACACTTCTCCCCATGTTGTAATTATTTGTTCTCTTATGATCAATATTCCAAAGACCCTCTATGTTTTTCATATTATTCAGAATAATTCCTTTACCTGGATCAGTCTTCCATGTATTTTACAACCCGTTGGAAGCTGGTTGTGTATTTTTTACCTAAGTGCTCCAACTGTTTTTGTTGGAGTTACGAGCACAAATGTTGAAAATGGCCTCAATCTCACAATGTTAAAGAATCCTTTAAAAAATTCCTGGACCCAAACGGTGATCCGCATCACCACCAAAATTAAATCCGATCTTCCTTTTCATGTTTCCAAAAACTCCTGAAAATTTAATGAAAAAAAAGGTTAAGAGGCAAATATGGATTGAAATGAATGTATATTATGATTTATTGTGTGTATTACCACTATTAAGTTTTATTGTAATATAATGTCCATTAATTTTCAGAGATCCTGTACGATGTTAGGGTTTTATTTATGAGGGGGGGGGTTTGGACCAGATAAGTGTTCAACCTCTTCCAAGACCCTTCTCCACCTTAAGAAGCTTGTTTTGTTTGTTTTAATGACTATTTGTTCTGTTTTAAAGTTTGTTTCTTCAGTTTGAAATATATTCTTAAAATAATTTAAAAAAAATCCATCCATAACTGAGAGTTATTTTGAACACAAACAGATTAAAATGAAAACCTCCTTGGTGGAGGTAAAAATCCCTCCTCATGCATTTTGTCAGTCTTTAGTGAAAACTGATCTGGTTAAAAGAGCTGAACTCTCTAAGAGCGGTCTGAAAGCCCTTCTGGTGGAGCGATTTGGGGTTTTACAGCTGCAGAGCGCTCATCTGTTCAGTTTGGTTTCTGGGAACTCAGTCAGATCACACGTTCAGTCCAGCTGTCTGTCTGGGACCGCCGTCTGGTTCCCAGAAAGTTCCTCTGACTCCAGTCTGACTCCTCTCTGCAGCACAGTCAGCGCACATTTAGGGCATGGGAGCAGGGCCTGCTGGCCCCGAGGAACGTCATGGCCAAGGTGTATTTACAGGTGATTATATCAGCTAATCGGTGGATTACAGCATGTTGAGTCCACACAAGCCTCTAAGCTGCAGAGAAAAGACAGAGTGCTCCCGTGGGATTTTCTGTTTAATCTCCCCCCAGAAAGCAGCCGCCCCTCCCGTTTTCACATCTGGCCCACCAGGATTAACTCTTGTAATCCTTCATTTTAAAACAATTTTATCATGCTTCACTGCTGATATGTCGGACTTTAATTATTAAAATGCAGCTTTCTATTTTAGCTGTGAAGTAATTACACGTCCGCGTTCTATTAGCCTCCGCTAAGTAAGTGATGAAGTTGCAGTGCGCTGCAGCCATGGCTGCTGGCCAGCTGCCTCCTGGAGATTACTCCAAGGTTCGCCATCATGCAGGAGGGGATGGCCGCGCTGCAGGTGGGAAATGAAGAAAATATCTGACAGTTTTGGCTCTCCTCCTGTCCTGCAGGAGGTCTGGTGGAGATGTGCCGCTGGGACACTGGAGGGTTAACACCGGCAGATGTCAGAAACCATGCTGTAAAAAATGTCTGATTAACACAAAGGGGCACTTTGTCAAATCCTGATTATAGGAGCACTTTCGTTTATTAAACTCTGCCAATCCCCCCTGTACTCTTTCTGAGCAGGGATTAAAACCAGGTAGACACCATTGTCTATAGAAACAATCCCTCTTTAAGCTGGAGCTGTTTCCTGGTGCCCCGGCCAGACCAGCCTGGCTGTTTGCTGCCTGTAATCTCAGCAGAAGCTTATAGGTCACTACTACCACCACACATTCCCGTTCATCGCCATCATCCCCGTTAAAGGGTCTCTGTGATTGGATTTAGGACATGTTTTACAGGGGCGGAAAAAAAGAGAACAGCAAACTGAGGCGTGTTTACAAGCGCTGTGTTGTGAAAAGGCCCGTGTCCGAGTGGCAGCCATATGGAATGGATAACCCCGGGAACATCTGTCGCCGATCACAGCCCATGATCTGCCTTTAAACGGCTGACTTTGACCTTCATGTGGACCGCCGGAACATCTGCCTCCTCTTCCACGTCAACGAGACGGACAGAGACAAATGTCTGCCTTCACAGCACATCAATGATGAAATATAGTTTCAGTGGCCTGTTTACTGACGTGGAATCAATGAGGAATCCACTGCAGACAAGATTCTGCATTGTTTTCATCTTTCTCTCCATATTCCTAACCTCTAGCTCCTGCTTTAGCTGCCATCTAAAAGTCAATGTTACAGTCCAGTCCAGTACATTACATTACTTACCGCGCTGCATTAATGCAAAGCATCTACTGCACCACCTTCTTCCCTTGATGCGCCACTCTATATTTAATCTCATGTCTGTGCTGCTGCTTCTTGGAAATATCACACTTAATTCTTTAAGTAAACCTGAAAAGATCTAGTTTATATTCTCTGTTCCGAGACAAATTCCTTGAATGTCTAATTTTATTTGGCAACAAATCAGATTCTGACAAGAGAATCTCTGTGGGTAGAACAATATGTCAGTAAAATTTGGGACGTTTGGGGGGAAAAACTTTCTCCGTACAGATTTCTAGGGCTGGAACATGTGGATCTACACCAGGGGATGTCCAGCTCCGGTCCTCGAGGGCCACAATCCTGCAGATTTTCCAAGTATCCCAGTACAGACACACTTGACTCCAATTAATGGATCATTGTGCAGAACTTCATGGGCCGTTAGGTCCAGTTTATTTGAGTCGGGTGTGTTGAAGCAGAAATAAAGGGAACACCTGCAGGACAGCGGCTCTCGAGGACCGACCGGTACCTGCCTCCTCTTCCTCAGAGCAGATTCAGACTTTTAAATAAAAACTATTTTCATGCAGCTGAGAACAGGAGGCTCCTTAACCTGCATGTTTCAGCTGATCTGAGGTTTTATGAGAGTTTCTTCCAGACATGTGCAGCATAGAAACTGAATGCAGCTTCTCCATGTCCGGTTCCGACTCTGGGAACTGATAAAAGACCAGATCCAGATGAGCTGAGGGTACTGGTTAAGTCATACTGGGTCGAGTTAGACCAGCATCTTTAAAGTCTGTCCTCTTTGTTTACCTCATGTTATCTGCTATATTCTGTTCTTTCCTTTATCTTTCTGTCTCTCTTCTGTCCTCTCCGGTCTGGTCCAGCAGTAGAAACTCTGTAATATAATTCTACAAAATAAATAGAGAAATAAAATAAGAATTCAGAAAGTCGAGGTGATCATACCAGTAAAGCTCCCCTTGGCAAAGTAAATTTGCTCAACAAAACAGCATCCAGACCATCATTCTGCTGCTTAAATGTTGGACAAGACAAAGAAAAAAAAAAAGAAGATCCTCTGACAGACAGGCAGCCAGTGTGAAGACCTCAGACACAGACTGGGGTGGACCGCTTTTGAGGACTTGAGCAGAAGAGTCCTGAATGAGCTGCAGTTGTCTGGAAGACCTGTAAACAGCGGTACAGTTCAGGGTAGACACGGGTATATATATACAAAGTATACCCACTTCTTTTCCAGCCAGCATTGAGTCAACCCTCTTCTAAAGCATCTGTGATGCTGCTTTTACAATTACAAACATTCCCATGAATGGATGTCTACCAGCAGCTCAGCTAATGATACCAAATCCACAGTGGTGCAGTTAGCCAGCAGCTGCATTCATTTTAGCCTGAACATAGACATATAAGATGTTTATATGTCTAGCAGGCAGATGCCACTCTTTTGTTTTCAGAGCAAAAAATTGAGAGTATACCCAGTTCTTAAGGGACCGCTACACCACTGCCTGTAAAGACATTGTTACAATAATCAAACGGACTGAAGATGAAAGCCTGGATGAGTTTTTTCTGTAGGCAGAGTTTGTGATGTCCTTCATGCGTTTTCCCAAATTTAGTTGTGAATCCATCAGGAAATTCAGGTTCCTGGTCTGGTTGGTGGTTTCTAGGTGTGTAGAATGAAGCTCTGAGGTGAAAATCACCACATCTTGAATTTGCTTAACAGCAGAAAGTTTAGGTACATCCAGTCCTTCATCTCCTCAGTGCTTTTACCATGAGCCTGTGCAGGGCTTCGGTCTCCTGGTGGCGTCGGGTAAACACCAGCGTGTCATCTGCATAGCTATGTGCACAATGTGGTTTTCACATCTACTTGGCACAATGGCTTCACGGTTCTCGACTTAATCATAAAAAAGCTTCTAGACGTTCAACGTTGTAGAACTGGAATCATGTCACTAAGAGCAGGACTTTCTCCTCTAACGGCGTCTTTACATGGTCCTATTGAGGTTCTGGCTCAGATAAAGGATTTAAGTGCTTCGCTCAACACTGATCTGCCTGTCTTTGTTTTAGTGTTTGCACAATCCCTCTGCAGAAGCAAGGTGATAAATGTATTGCCAGCTGGCGTAAATTCATTCGGCAAAGACGCGGCATATGCCAGAGGATCAAATGTCTTTATCCTCGGAAGAGTTGGGTTGTTTTCCAAATTGAAAGAGCATAAGGTCCCACCTTCACGCGACAGTATAAACTCCTCACCTCAATAATTGTATCAGAGTATAAGGAGCTTACTGTAATTACAATATTGTCTTCTTAGGGCAGTGGGCCGGAACATGAAACACAAATCAGTCCTTTTCTAAATTAAATGGAACCTGGTTTGGTGAGGAGCCATACGAGAGGACAGAGGGATTAACGTGTAAGTAAGGCACATTTAATATTTACAATCACACAGTTAATCTGACAATGTGTTCTGTGTTTAATACCTGCGCTGACTGGCAGCTTTAGCTGTGTGTGTGTGTGTGTGTGTGTGTATTGGGGTGGGGTGGCTGCCGCTGGTTTACAACCTTCTGACCCAAATGCTTCCAACACTGCAAATGAAAACTTTTAGCTTTTGAATCTGTTTTACAGTAAAGTGAGTTGCTTTGTGGAACTCTGAAGGCAGAAAGTGGCGATGAGTGACGAACTTCTTCCTACTCGCCTCTCAAACATCAACAGTCCACTCATCGTCTCAAATTTGCTGTTTGACAGTCGATTCGATTCAATTCAGCTTTATTTGTATGGCGCCCACATTACAGATGCATCAGTTCAATTCATACATATCCTATAATAGAAACCAACTGATTGCATCATGACTTGATCCAATCCTCCATCCCGAGCTGCATGCAGGAGGCGACCGTGGGAAGGAAAAAACTCCCCTTTAACAGGAAGAGAACCTCCAGCAGAACCCGGCTCAGGGAGGGCAGCCATCTGCCATTGACATCTTATTTTTGTTTACTGTTTTTCTGCTGCTGTTATGTATTTATTTGAAATTTATTTGTTATTAAATAAGGTAAGAAGTGTTTTGTTTGCATGACACATGTCATCCTGACAAGTGTTGTTTGTTGTTGGAGAGATGAAACAAACATGTCTCCCAAACTTTGGCAGGATCCCATGCAAATGAGCGGCACGTGTAAGGGAGATAATTATCCTGTTTTTACAACTTAAATTGTCGTCTGAGGTAAAAAAAAAAGTAAAGCAAACAATATTTTCTCATCAGCATTTGTTTACTTTGTGTAGCTTAAATCATTTTTTATCTGCATTACTTTGAGCCAAGTTTTCTCACGGCGTTTTCTTCATGGCTGGTTAACTTTGCACTTCTGTTGGTAAAATGGCATTTATACTCTGCAGACTTGTGTTATTTTACTGACATCAGCAGAAGATGGAGATGATAATGTATGAATCCTGCATCAACATGGTAGTGCTGATTCAGAAGACGGTGCCTTGCATGATACATTCACTTGCATTTGGGTATATCAGGTTCACCAACGTTAAGCTCAGTTTATACTCAATATTTGTAAAGAAAAAAAAAGAGAAAAAAGATCTGTATTTAGGTTGACATCTGCAGGGGGGCATTCATATTCTGAGGGGTGGTAAATTTCCCCCCAGGTCAGTGATTTGGGCCCAACCTTCAATGAAACTAAAAATTTAAATAAAACTTAAATAATTCAATACAGGAGGAGAGTTTGGGTGGATGAAGTTGCGTCTTTAAGGGGTTAAAAAGGAGGAGAGTTTGGGTGGATGAAGTCGCGTCTTTAAGGGGTTAAACAGGAGCAGAGTTTGGGTGGATGAAGTCGCGTCTTTAAGGGGTTAAACAGGAGGAGAGTTTGGGTGGATGAAGTCGCGTCTTTAAGGGGTTAAACAGGAGGAGAGTTTGGGTGGATGAAGTCGCGTCTTTAAGGGGTTAAACAGGAGGAGAGTTTGGGTGGATGAAGTCGCGTCTTTAAGGGGTTAAACAGGAGGAGAGTTTGGGTGGATGAAGTCGCGTCTTTAAGGGGTTAAACAGGAGGAGAGTTTGGGTGGATGAAGTCGCGTCTTTAAGGGGTTAAACAGGAGGAGAGTTTGGGTGGATGAAGTCGCGTCTTTAAGGGGTTAAACAGGAGGAGAGTTTGGGTGGATGAAGTCGCGTCTTTAAGGGGTTAAACAGGAGGAGAGTTTGGGTGGATGAAGTCGCGTCTTTAAGGGGTTAAACAGGAGGAGGCGCAGCAGCGGGCTGCTCGTCTGGGTGGAGAGAAGTTTACACATATACTATAAGTAATTAGCTTACTGGTGACCAGTATGAAAGAGTAAACCACAGCCAGGAGACTGGAAAAAGGGGGAAAAGGCTGCAGAGATGGGTGATGTGAGTGAAGAGGCGCTGCTGGATTATTTCTACTCGGCTGGAGGGAATTCCGGCAGAGTCTCAAACGCAGACCTGCTCAAGACTTTTAAGCCTTTTATTGGCCACAGTGACTTGCAGCTACGTGGTAAGTAAAGTGGATTTATCTGAGTGGAAACGTGAGAATGAGGCGTGATGTGGTCGCGAGGCGCTGTGTAGTCCGTGGGGGGTGTAAACACCAAACTGTCCGCGTGCTGCTTGTCCTCATATTTACAGGATATCGACTTATATACAAGTAAATTTAACCGAAGGGACGAATGGGTTTCTGTTGTTTCCTGATGTGAAGCTCACATCTGGTTCGCATTAAAACAAAAAAAGACTAACAGGAGGAATTGTGTCATTTCCTCCCGCGAGACGGTTGGTAACAAACCAAGCCATCATCCCAACATGTCACCACCCAGTCTCACATGAAGCTCTGACATGGCTCAAACAGTCACCATGATGCAACTGTTTGAGTCCAGGATCATCTTCCTCCTCCGTCCACCCACCTCCTCCTCCTCCTCCTCCTCACAGGATTACGCAATCACGTCCTGACCCTCTAACTCTGCACTTCTCCTCATATCTGCCGTAAACTCACAACTGGGAGGGATGTTGTGTAACTGTTTGTGTTATTTTCCCAACCTGCAACAGTGTCAGGAGTACTAGTTGTTGTTGTAGACATTCCCGCTCAAAGTTCTGGGATCGCTGTCCCGTAAATCTAACTGGAAGTGTTGGGTTGTGTCATTTATACCAATGTTTTCCAACCTTTTTTCCATGGATAACTCACAAGGCACACCATAAACCGAAATGGTTTTTAAAAAAAAAAAAAAAAAAAAAAAAAAAGACATCTTGTGTGTCTTAACTAGAGGATAAACACAAGAAAAAGGAATTTGATTATCTTCCACCTGGGCCTTTTTGGATGAACACAGAGCTGCTTTTTCGACCAATCAGGTGAAATTTGATCATTTCTCAGGGCACACCTGAAGATCTCTCACGGCACACTAGTGTACCACGGCACAATGGTTGACAAACACTGATTTATACTATTTTAACATTTTATTTTCGCTATGGTGTCTCTGAATGGACAAACAACACTATGTGTGAAGTGTTTGGAATAACAAGGGTCAAAGTTGCCATTTATGCTGGACACCGAAGACTGATACCTGGACGTATGGACACTTTCATCCATGTTCTGTAGCATTTATGGATGTAAATGGTCCATTTTAGGAAGCCTTGTCAATCGGTTGCTAGCTATGCCACTGGACACCATGGGCGGTAAAGGTGGGGAATGTATCTTTGTGAAAGGAATAAACCAGAGAAGAAGAGGAGGAAGAATAATGAAGATGGATTTTGTGGAGATAGTGTGAGCTTCAGAAGAAAGGCTGTGGGAGTGTCGGCGGTGTTGGGCGGTTGCAAACAACTTTGGTGTCTGAAGCTGACCTCTGAGCTCAGGACTGCCAACTAGTGGATGAATTGACCAATAACCATGGTAACATAAAAGACGCATGAGGCCGGTGATTGACGCTTGAATCAGACGTACGCAGAAATGGTCATACTTAATTAGTGTCACACGAAGAAGTTTCAGATATTCAGTTTTGAGGTAGCTAGCTGTAGAGCAGTTTTGTCCACTGATGGCCACTGGTACATAAATAATTGCTCTCAACTTTTGAGGTGTTTGTTTTGCTAACCTTTGCCACTAGATGTCAGAAATTCTTACACATTGTACCTTTGATTTTTCTCATTAAATTTTATTGTAGTTTAAATCCAGTAACAATCATAGTTCATTTACACAACATAATCAATAATACACCTGGAGCATATGCGACAGAATTGGGCCATAATACAAACTACACTTTCTGAAGCTCATACCCACCAACAGGAAGTCCTTCAACTTTAATGTTGCTATTTGGTCCTGCTCTATGCCTTTCCACCCAACGTTGTTATCATCAAACCAACACTTGAGATTTTTTCAGATAAATGCTCAGTGATAGAGCTTAGCGCTGTACCTTTGATCATCATTTTAAAACCGCACACTGAAATTGATCATATTTTTGCACCTTAGCGCCCTTTAATGGAGACGAACAGCCATCATGCTTTTTCTTTCGTTTTCCTGCTTCCTCTAATCATGTATTCTTACGTTTTTTACGTTTTCAGCCATGTTGGATGTTCAGAACAGCCGGTGTGTTTTTGTATCCTGTTGCTGTGTGTGACATAAAGCAAAATTTCAGCTGGAAAAAAACCCATTGTGAAGTGTATTTTTTTTTAGCCTTGGGATGCTGCAAGTCGACGACGGCTCCAGCGATGTGCATAATAGACGTCAGTATGCCATCAAAACGAGACAGAAGGACAAAGTTTCATGCTTAGAAACATACCTGCTGTTGCTTTAAATGTATTTAATGTCTACATCAGTATTTTTAATACCCCAAAGCCTGAATGTTTACCTCACATTACCTGCTAAATGTAAAAGCATGTGGGCAGTAGAAGCAGTCTCTCTATGCATTAGTCTGTTGAACTATGTGATCACATAGCGGTGTATTAGCTTAGCGATTTAGCTTTTATTTTTAATGTTTCATGGCCATCTTGTTCTGTTAAGTGTCACAGTGCGCTGGATGATCCAACAATAACGGGATTTTTCTGCAGCAGTTTAGTGAAGCGCAAATTATATGTTAACGTCGTCATGGAAACGTGCATCTAGAAAGACTCAACAGCAAAATAATGACAGTTTTATTGGAGTAAGATGCAGGGAGGAGATGCGGCAGTGCGTTTACCTTTGGCACCGGCTGAAATGCAAATACAGTGTGTGTGTGTGTGTGTGTGTGTGTGTGTTAACCTCCTCTAATGATTATCCAAAGTGACCTTGTGCAGACAGCATGTATGGTCCAGATGCCATGTCCGCAGTCCAGTTGTTGACAGAGGTTTAGAGATACGCGGCTATCTGACACGGCGGTCCAATTAGAAAAGTGCTTCCCACACATTTTAAAGTCTGTCGTAGCATGTGGCTGCGGCTTGTCGCGGCATAATTGTGATGATAGAGTTTTAATCATAATTAAGTCCACATGCATGACTGGATACGATCTCTAATGGGGGGGTGGGGGGGGCTTTTTCATCACATCATAAAACTGGGCCATGGCTGGGAAGAGTGCAAGGGGGGACATGTTGCTGCGACTTGCTTGTTTGTGCAGATTTTTGGCTAATAAATAACTAGCGTGCATGTGGCGTTGCTCACTGCGCCGAGCGAGGAGCTGTGTTGTTGAGACAGATGTGAGCAGCTGTTTCCTTCAGGTTTCCTGTTTTCAGCGTGAGCTCTGCAGCAGGCATTCTTTCCAAGCGCATCAGGAAAAGGAAATGCTTCATTTGTGTCGAGCTGAACGCCATGGCAGGCGTGTATGAAATACCTGCGCCTGGAGAATGGGAAGAAGCGTGCAGGCGTTCCTGATAAGCAGCTTCTGCTCTTCATCAGGCGTTCTGCACAAGTCTGCTCAGTGGTGTAAACAGTCAGCTCGCACTTTGGCAGCAGGTCTAAGTGCTTCTGCTTTCTGTCCTTTGAGGAAGATCTGTTTGGAGATTTGCTCATGCTGGAGAGGAAACACTTCCTCTCTGTTTAGATTTAGGATGAAAGACTCCACAAGGTACTTTTGCAGTTAGAGGTTAGCAGATACAGACTCAGTTTGTCCACTTTTAACCAGCTGGACGGTGAGTTTTTGGTCTGAGAAGCTTTGCAGGAATAGTTGGGTCCATTTCCACAGCTGGCTGTGTTTTGTTCTGTTTTCTGACCCGATGATCCCACACTGCTTCCCTGATGCTGAGGCCCAGGCGGTGAGGAGGATCCATCAGACCTCCTACAGCTGATCTTCACTTGTCACCTTACATACCTCACCATTTTCTCCAAGCTTTTCCTCATTATTACTGGCTTTTTACCATCCACCGTCCCACAGAGACCGTCTCCGACGAGGTTTCGGTGGACAGTTAATGACTGAAGTTCCAGATCAGATCAAACTTTATTTCTCGACACTTTTCAGGCCACAGACAACACAAAGTGTTCCACAAGATAAAAACCAAATCATAAAGATAAAAAGTAAACATTCACACACAATGCTGATAACATGTCGTTTTAAAACTGTCTCAAGTTCTCCTCCACACACACACACACACACACACACACACACACACACACACACACACACACAAGGACAGACAGCCCCCCCCCCCCCCCCCCCCCCCCCCCCCCCCCCCAAAACATGACTCCCTAACTACTGTCTCTTTAACTAAATGGAGGTATGATAAAACATTGACTTGATACTGATGTGAGGAGACGATATCTCTGGGGTCCATCCACACCAGCCCCCCCCCCCCATCACACTCAGGTGCTCTTCATCTGCGCCACATACCATGCGTTTACATGGGAGTTTTACTTCCTGTTTAATTCCGAATAAAAGGTAATTCCGCTTTAAACTGATGAAAAACGACCATGTACACATTTTATTCCTGATGCTAATTCCTATTCAGAATTAAACCTAACTCCGATGTAAGTGGCGCGTTGTTTTGCCTCCCGTGTTCGGTGGTCTATCTTTCTTCTTCTTCTCAGTTGCTGCAGAAAGTGAAGTAGTATGCTGGTGTTGAGCTGCTACTTCACATTTATTATAAAAACCGGTTCTTATTATGTAGTTTTTACAAGTTACGACTGAAAAGACGAGAAGCAGGGAGACAGCTTTGTTTATTTCCAGTGTACGTCGTACGTCACGTGCACCCTCTGTCCAATCAGAACCCTTCCCAACCCGCCGCTCTAAAGAGGAATTAAGAAAGGATGTGTTTCATGTAAACCTTCATTTGGAATTATTACTTCCATGTGAACTCGTAGGAGAATATGTTAATTCTGAATTATTTAATTCTGATTTAAAAAAAAAAAACACCATGTAACCGGACACAGTGCTTTAGGCCTGACATTTCGTACATCCTCAGGTGTAGGATTGCGCTCAGTTTCTCAGAGTCGAGACGAAACACGGAGAAGCTGCTTTTACTTTTTATCTGCTTCCCTTCTGAACTGCAGGAGCTGCTCTTCTGTCACATTCTTATCTCTGCTTTTTCCTTAGTCTCTGTGTTTCCACCTGCTTGTTTTGTTTTAAGCACTTTGTATGAATAAAGTTTACTTAATTTGACCTCCGCTGGTTTCCTGCAAACAGCCTTTAGCCCTTTAATGCTGTTTGTATTATAGATACATACAGTTTCTGAAACCTTTTGCTCCACTTTGTGGTAAAAACTTTGCTCAAACTCAGTTAAACACAATCTGATGCTTTCCTTCTGCTCCCTGGTGTTAGAATACATCCAGCTCTTTCATCATGTTCACGTCACATGACAAGAAATGACAAAATACACAAAATAATTTTTTACATTTTGTTGAAGGGCCAAATAAATAAATCAGATATAAGAAAGAGGACACACGGCACTGAGCTACGCTGCGTTTCAGCTAACTGGGAATTAATGAACTGGTGCAGAAATGGTGTTTTATGTCAAATTGTTCCTGTCTTTTTAACTTTTAATTATGAAAAATAAAAATAACGTCTTTACAACAGATTGCTGGTGAAAGGAAATGTTCTTAAAGATAATTTACCATGGTTATGTTTACATTACATTCCTTGCGTTAAGAACCTTTTTATGGCTAAATAACCCATGTATCAGTGTTAGGTGGTTTATCCAATAATAGTAGTAATAAAAGCAAATATATAGGGTGTCCTATAAATATCCATACAAAAACATTTATATTTAAATATTTCTACATGAAAAATAACTTTTATTAATATATAATATAACATAATTATAATATAATATAATGTAATATATGCTATAATATATATTATGTAATATATTAATATATCTACATGACTACCATCTGTTAAATACTCTGCAGGGCCTGCCCTCATTTTTATTAATATAATATAATATAATGTTATGTTATAATATAATGTTATGTTACGTTATAATATGTTATGTTATAATATAATATAATATAATATAATATAATATGGCGAGCTGTCCAGGGTGTACCCTGCCTTTTGCCCAAAGACTGCTGGGATAGGCTCCAGCTTCCCCGTGACCCTCCATTGGACTAAGCGGTTTGGATAATGAATGAATAATATCATAATATATATTATGTAATATAATATCATCTCCATGACTACCATCTGCTGAAAACACTCTGCAGGACCTGTCCTCCGCTGCTGAAGAAGACGCTGAAGCACAGCTGGAGTTGTGTTTGTAATGCCGTCAGTGATACGTTGACATGATTTATGTTTATCATATTTTTCCTGATGCACCATGGCCTTCAGATGCCACCAGAAGTCCTCGGGATGATTTCCATTTATTACTCTGTATTTCATCTTCTGGGGTGTCTGACATGGAAAATAAATACAATGCTGGGAAACATTTGGATGGAAATGTACGGGAGACCCTTTTATTACCGGGAACGGAAGAACTGGACTGACAGTAAATGACAGAAACAGAAAAATAAGACAAAAGTTGCTCTAGGCCACTTGAACTTATTATGGCTGCAAGATGTAAGGAAATGACAAGCGGTTGAAGACTTTCCAACACACAGTAGCTGAAACACATGTTAGAACATTTCTATCAGAGCTGCAGGTGGAATCAAAGCGATGATTTTCATCCTTTAGTAGGTTTTATACAAAGTTCTCCCGTTCTGCTTATTTTTGCTTTTCTTTCCTTATTTGTCCCTTTGAGCTTTTGAATCATTGAAGTTTCACTGCATGATGAAAGTTTATTTTTAGTTCCCAGTTTTTCACCTCAAATATTTTCCCTTGCAGCTAAATACAGAGAGGAATTCAAGCTGATCATCGACCGCATTGCCGTGGTGAAGTCAGAGGACGTAAGTGCACTCCTGAAATACTTTTACCTTCTGTGGGAAACGCGGCGCTCATGTGGACTTTCTGGTCTTATCTCGACGCCACACTGAGGCACGAGCAGGTGAATAAGCTGGCCGTGGTTCAGGGAAACTATTTTGACTGAACGAGGAGTGTTTCAAACCGCTTTTCTTAAACAGGACTGGTCGTACCCACGGCTTTTCCCCAGAGACCGCAGCTGCAGTTTAATGTTTTCAGAAATCTATTTTTAGTTATAAAGATAAGTGTCAAACTGGGTTTACTTACTATATAATCATGCTTTTTTTTTTTTTTTCTTTAACAACTTTTTCTCCACTCGTGAATCCGCAATCCTTCAATTCTTCAGCTATAATTTCATGTATTACAGCAAACTATTACAGCTTTATACTAACTCATCAGGTACAGACGCGAGGTTAAAACCCTGGCATTACATTTCAGTTATGACCCCCCCTTCAGTTAAGTTTCTACTTCTTGATACTGAAACTAGATACCATGAGACCACAGCCAAATGTCTTCCACAGGCAGGTGGCGTCACTAGGGAGTTTCTATTCTCTTCTAAAGCAGATCTGAAATTGTTTTCAAAAGCTACAAAACATTAGTTGTTTTTTTTCCCCTTATGGTTGTCGTAATTAAGTAAAAAAAGTAATAAAGCTCAGTAAAGAGAGAAAGAAATAACTGCGGCGGACATCCACAAGAGCAAAACGGAGAGAAATCTTTCTAATCTTTTCCGACATGCTGCATCATGCAGCCGTCTCTTTTGTCTGCATAATGCAGCATTTTTGCAACCAGAGGATTTTATAAGCGAGCTCAGATTGTTCAGAACTAAATATTACTTTATGACTGATGTAAAATGTAATAAATTATCTTATTTATTTGCTTTAAAAAAATATTTCTATTGAACCAGAATTAGAAAATAATGTAATGATTTTCATAAAATTTTTATTTATTATTGCTTTAGTCATTTTCAGCTTATTTTACAGGCAGCTGTTTTTTTCCTTCTTTAATGAAAGGGGATGAATAAATATGAGCACAACTCTTATACCTGATCCGCCCATCTGCACCTCCACTGCCCCCCCGCCTGCAGCTGCTCACCTTCTACTCATACAAAATGTAGACTTTTCCAGCTGAGTTTAAGTTTGAGTTTAATTCCAAATAGAAATTAGCATTAGGAATAAAGTGTTTACATGGTCGTTTTTCATCAGTTTAAAGTGGAATTAACTTTTATTAAGAATTAAACAGGAATTAAAACTCCTCATGTAAACGCACGCATTATGGATTAAAATCTGTGGGAAATCTTTACAACACCTTGTTGAATCTATGAATCCAGAACAAGGATGTCCTGAAAGCAAAAAGGGGTGTTCCTAATAAAGTGGCCAGTTATAGAAGACTGTTGATCAAGCATGTAAACATAGACAAGAAAGTTTGTTGAATTTCATCTCCTTCTTCCAAAAGTCCCACACAGCTGATCGTCCCTGCCTCACCGGGCGTTTCTGTGGCTTTCTGCTGATTTAAAGAGGCATGTTGTCTTCATCTGACTGTCACAGGGGGAGAAGTGTCTCATCTTGAAGAAGAAGTACAGACACTTGTTGCATGAAAGAGATGCCAAACATCAGAGGACAGATGGAGACCAAGTGAGACATCTGAACCCGACCGGAACCACAGCCGCTGTGCAGTGGGAGGCCGCGGACTCTCAGACCTCTTCCAACCAGAAGGACCAGCTAGATGAGCCCATGTCATGTGGAGACCCCGATGCAGAGGTGAATTTAACATCTAATGTTTTTCCGAAGACACAAAACTGAGGACAGGATTCAGCTAAAAGTGTCTGAATCTGCACCGCCTCAGCACACTGTGGCATTTTCATGCAGCTCTTGCATTTATTTACACACAAAGCTCTTTTTGTTGGTGCACTCTGTAGCATGCGTCAGCATTCGCTGAATGGATGTTTACACTGAGAGGCCTGTATAAGAAATAAAAAGCTATTTTTGCTGCGGTGAATAGAAGTCAGCCATGATGAAAAGAGAGAGAAGGTCAAAGGGTTTATGTCTTTACATGGAGAGCAGAGCAGTTTGAAGGCTTGGTTTAATGCATGCTAATCCTCTAAAAGTACTTTTCATTTTGTTCACGCAGTAAACTTTAGCATGTAATCGTAGATTTAGGTGATTTAATGCATGCTATGCTGCTGGTTAAGTGTGAGCGTTCGACCCAGCAGCAAAGGAACATTATCTGTCTTCGCCCAGATGGCGATGGGCGGAAAAGAGCAAATAAAGTGCTAATGTTGGTTGTTATTCGACACAGCTGACTGTGATCACACAGTGGCTGAGTTAACAGCACATATTGTGTAGGATCAGCTAGCAGGAACAGTATGCATGCAGTACACTCCACAGTCTCCTCCTGCCATCCAAACCCAGCAGTCTTCAGCGCAAAGCGACATGCAGTATATATATATATATATATATATATATATAATAGTTGGATAGATAAATACAATACACACATATATGCATACATATACACATACGCACACATAAACACAACCTGTACACGCACCAATACATGTATACACAGACCACATATGCCTACATATATATGTAGCACTAACATATACCCATCTATACACGCACAATGTTCAGGACGATCACCACCTTTATTAACATGAGGTGCAAATCCTCCTGAGCACGTCTGTATGTGCAAAAACAGCGAGATATGTTCATTTATGTTTGTGTCAAATGATGCTTCTCAGAGTGTGACCTGAGTTTTAAGCTCTACTTGCCAAGATGCTGTAATGTTCGTTTGTGCTCGAGTCAGAGAGATCAGCTTTTCCAGTTTCGGTCTCAGAGTTGCTAAAATAAATCTGCAAAGTGGAAAACCTACAAGGTGATGAAAATCTGCTGACTTCCAGTTCCAGTGGTTCCTTCTTTTACCCACCAGGTGGTGCCAAGTAAATTACCTGGATCTGTTACCAGCAGCATGCTGCTTCCAGGAGGAGGACCAACTGGGGGAGAAGCTGCATTTAAATCAAGCTGCTTGTTGTTATGCTAAGTAGGAACATGTAGGACCTCATTAGAAAGATAATAACCATTTGTGCCTGTTTGAAGAGATGGGTAATTCACCCCAGAACAGGAGACATGTCTCTGCTGGATGGGCTGTTCAGTGGATAGATGGAATATGTGGGAGTCTGTTAATCTGACACTAAAGTTGGAATAATTGGGTTTATTTAAGTTATCGGTCACTAAACAGAATCTTGTGTTTAGGACACGAAGTTCAGCGGCGACAAATATTTGATATTTAGCAACCTGGCAGGTTCACCGTGGGGTCACACACTGTTTTTATTAGCTCTCCTGAAGCTGTTTGCTTCATGGAAGGTGTCATGCATATCGTATCGCAGAGCACACTCAGCTGAGGCGATGAACTCAGGAGACCAGAGGAGGGACAGCAGCTCACATGGTAAACATCGTCACCTTCCAGCTTTAGATGAGTAATGTTACGTAACAGGGGCGTATCCAGGAAAGTTTGATGGGGTGGCCAATCAGCGTTAGAATCAGCGTGTAAAACACAATTCTCGGTCTCTGGAATGCTTAAGTAACACTTTTGTGCCATTTCAGTGTGAAAACCAAAACACCGTTGTCTAATGAACTATTGTAAAGAATATCGAACTGTAAATGAAGACAGAAAAAGAGCCAGTGGGTGTCACAAACACAAAATATTAGAGCAAATAAAGATTTTAAACATTACTTTATAAGGCTGCATTCACATCAGGATAGTCTGTCAGACTTGTAGAGCCCTATAAAATCCGTTTTATTTTTTTCCAAATTCCATTGTATTTTTTCCGAAATTCTGTTTTTTCCATTTTATTTTTGGAAATTCCATTTTTTCCATTATATTTTTTGGGAAACCCCCTTTTTCTTTCTTTCTTTTACTTTTTACTCCAATGTTACTTTCAAAAACATTGTTTTTTATTTAAATAACTACAATGTACACAAATTAAATAAAAATGTACTTTAAATTTATTGAGGTGACAGACATGTCCTCAATACAGTACATTAAAGTGCATCAAAAACAAGCACTGAGTTATGGAGTAGTATGGTTTGAGAAACTGTTGTATATATCCATGGAGACATCCTCCAGAAAGTATTGGTTTTTAACTCCTGTGATAAAAAGAAGATGAGAAGAAGAGACTCAGATCAGCTGTAGGGGGGTGTATCCATGCAGACCGAGATCGTGTTCACGCTGCTCTATGGTCAAACCAGCCAAACCATTAGAATGATATATCCCCATTTCCACCAGAGGTGGCGCTGCTCTAGTATTTAGCAGAAGAGGACAAGACCGACGTGAAGAAGAAAACTGTTGAGTTCAACATAGAGCATGAAACTATGGCTGTTTTGGGTTTTTATTGTGTCTTATACAAGTATACTGCAGAAATCCACTGCAACAATGGACGCAGTATGAACACCAGACGAGGCAGAGGACCCTTAACGCCATCGCTATGGAATTACCCACAATGCAATGCTACGCCACATGCAGGAAGTGACTATTTCTGTGGTCCACTTCCTGTATTTGGTCCACTTGAAACGGGCCGAGACCTGCGTTTGTAGGTGGACTGAGTCCCTTTTTTGTCCGAATCAGAATTGGTTTGGCGCGTTCACATTTTCCCAAATGAAGCGACTTTCTGAGCAAACTGACTCGGATTCGGATTAAAAAGGCTGATGTGAACGTGTCCTCAAACATACCACCTTTTGTCATTTATTATTTATATTTCATCACAATATTTAGCTTTCTTTCTTGCTTTTCAGGGCAAAAGAACATCTAACTAATGAAATAAAACAAAGTAGCTAAAAAATGAACAATAATAAAAGCAAGTTGAGAGTAATAATAATTAATAGCAAAAAAATGACATGATGACTTTAGTTTCTTTTGTTCCGTTAACTCGATGAGTTGCAGTTAAATCCATCGATTGGATGCCAAACATTTGCTGGTTTTACATGTCAGTTTTCTGCTGTAATTTATTTGAAGTCACATGATATTTGAATTTTGGATTGTAACTAAATATGAAGATTTCATCACAAGTTTTTTCTGGTAAATCACAAATCAAATGCCAGCAGCTCTCTGGTCTTTCCCTTCCTACCCAACCATGTTGTTTTTTCTCTTCATGTTATTACTGGTCTCTTGTGAAAGTGCAGAAAACGGACATGTCAGGCTGGGATAAAGCTGGATAAATACCGAGCCTCCACTTTTCGTGTTCGGCACGCTGACGTGTGACAGCTTTGGGCAAGAGACCTGAAAGACTGAGTGTTTAAACACCACGTCTCTCTGTGTGTGTGATCTGAGAACAGTTTGCAAACCAAGTTTTCCTCAGAAGAGTCAAAAAAAGGAAAAAAAGATTCCTCTTCCTCATAAATCAGCCGAACGACACTTTTCCACGCTGCAGTTTTTGGGGTTAATTGTCAATTGGATTGTTATTCGTTCCCCCGCTACGTGTGAGGCTGTCTCATTAGCTCTGGTTTGACACCCTTTGGTCGCGCCACGTAAGATGGAAAACATCACAGCAGTGTGTGAAAGCGCGTGTGTGAACCATGTGTTGTCAGAATATTGGGACTGATACAGTCCAGTTATCTTGTGTCACCACTGAGTAACAGTCTTGTGTTGTCTGTTTCAGTCCGAATCGGAGCATGAGGAGGAGTGTACGGGCAGCATGGGCTCCGCCGCTGTTGCTGTAAGTCTGCTTTGAGCCTGTTTTCTATTGTTTTCTCTTCTCTTAATGTTTAACAAAGAGGTCAATAACTCAGAGTTTTGCTTTTTGTAACATCCAGCCTGACCTTTTGTGGGTTTGGTCCTGTAAATAAAGTCCACATCGCCTGCAGTTAAACAAACAGCAGAAGTAAAACTTGTGAACTCAGTGGAGCGTCATCATGGGTGTTTCCCACAATGTGTCCGTTGGCTTGTAGGAAATGGATTAGAGGTTTGTGGCCTCAGCATTATCAATAGAGTCCAAAACAGGATGTGTGTGTTTCTGTTCTAGCTGGATCCTTTAGAGAAGGAGTGGATCTATTCTGCTGCCAGCGCTCGAGTTCCTGACCTCTCGCAGCTGCTCAGACAGGACCCCTCGCTGGCAAATAAGAAGGTAGCAACGTTTTGTGGTTCACCTTTCAAGGAACAGCTCTTATAAATACTTTTTTTTTTGTTTTTATTTTCTGTTAATCTTGAATTGTTGGATTATCACAATTAAAAACTGATGTGGCAAAACAGTGGTTATTTGATGTTACATACTCAGGAAAAAACTCAATAAAGAGAAATTCTGCTGTGTCTAATCTGTGTCTGACAGTCTGACATGAAGTAGATCCCTATAAGCTCGATGGCCACTTTATTAGACCCACCTTGCTATTACCGGGTTGATTTACATTAATTAGTTTTAATTTGATTCATTTTATTTTCAATAAAATAAGTTAAAATTTGTTTTAATTTTCAATTTTTTTAAATTTAATTTAATTTTAGTGTTTGTTTTATTTTTAATTTGAATTTTAATTTAATTTAAGTTAATTTGATTTAATTTTTTTTTAATTTAATTTATAATTTAATTTGATTTTTAATTTAATTTTTAATTTAATTTGATTTAATTTAATTTTATTTTAATTCTGCATTTATCCATCGTAGTTTCACTAGGAGCAGAGAAACTAGGATTTTCTCAGGGCGCCACCTTTGGACCCCGTCTGGGGCCTTATACCTGGGCCCTTCAGATCCAAGCCCACCTCTTGGTATCAGAGATTCACCAACCAGTTGAAAAAATTCCTCAGATATTTGGCTCCATATTTACATGAAGCATCCCAGTACTGCGCATCCTTGAAGAGAATCTCATATTCCACCACATCATGATGAGAATCTCTTTTTTAATGTCTTGTCCAGCATTTAGGCAAGCAGAATATTGGTCTGGATGTTCTGTTCTGCTGAGAAAATTTACTTTGCCGAGGGAAGCTTTATAGATATAGTGATACCATTGATTTTCTTGGGGTTTTTTTTCTATTTATTTTGCATAATTGTTCGTATTACAGAGTTTGTACTGCTGGACCGGAGAGGATAGAAAAGCGACAGAGAAAGAATGGAAAAGAGAAAAACAGAGAAAACAGCTCGTTGAAAGAGAGAGAGCGAGATAAAGAGAGAGGAAAAAACATACATGTGCATATACACACATACACACCTGCCTATATATACATGTGCATGCACACACACACACACACACACACACACACACACACACACACACACACAAATATATACATGATGAGAATCTCCCGTTCCACCACATCCTGAAGCTGCTCCAGTGGATTTAGATCTGGTGACTGTGGCCACACACTGCTGATACAAGGCAGGATGGTTCCATGTTTTCATGAATTTTATGTCTAATGCTGACCCTACCATCATGTTGCAGCTGAAGTCAAGCAGGCAACAGTAACGGTGTGAGGGAGATTAACTTTGGACACCAAAGCATTGACCATGTTTATCTATTTATGACTACAGAAGGACACTTCTGACAGTATTCCAGGTCTGTGACTAAACGTCCCCCACAGCTTTGGCATGTGGGGGAATGGGAGATGTGCAGCCGACAAACTGCAGCCGCTGTGATGCTATCATGTCAAAAGGGAGCAAAGTCTCAGAGGAACTATCAGCTAACAAAGAGATGGAACAAACCAACAGCTTGTTGAATGTATATCACTGAATTAAAGCATTTCTGAAGGAAAAAACGGCTCCAAACTGGAACTGGCAAAAGAAATGTAAAAAATCTCCTCGGTAGTTCACATAGCTAACTCTTTCTAAAGACAGAAAACTCTTGAAATGTTCCAGATTCCTTCATGTATGATCTCACTAATGCAGGATTTTTGTGTTTCATGTTTGTTTTGGTGAAAGCAGGACTTCACCTCGGTGAGTTGAACATCTTTGCCTGATGCGTTGTTCATTTCTTTGTTCTGATTGCATGATCCTTGTCTAACCTGAACCTTTTCACATTCTTGTCCTGTTCCTGGCTGTGACCATGGCCATTCCTCTCAGGGGGTAAGTTCCACCCTTCTTTCTTATAGAAATAAGTCCAATTTTGTTTGTTTCATCATTTCTCCAAATACCAACTAATTCCTCACCTCAGACCTGCATTTTGCTTTTGGAGCTTCCAAATAACCACTCTACTGCGCTTTTCCCCTTAATGGTGTTCTGAGAAACCCGTGTTAAAACATCCAGATCATGCATTTCAAAGGTCCACTATCAAAAGGATTATGAAAGATAGCTTTTTAGCTCCTGTGCCCCCCTGACAACCTAAATCCTTTTATTTGTCTCCCTGTGCGCTTAAGAGATTTGAGCTCATGTTTGTTGTCCCTCCCCTGTGTCACAGTTCTCACACTGTCCTGTGGCCATGGCGGACCACCTTCTAAGAGTAGCCCTAAGCCGCTGCCGTCTCCAACCCGGACAAGATAGCACGGCCGCCATTGAAGCGCACGGAGATGGGGAGGGGGTGGAGATTAAGGAGAGTCTTAATGTGCCACAAAGACTTCACCCACTTAAAGATAATCTGAAAGTAATAGAGCAGGCTGGGATTAATTGTAGAACAATGCTGGTTGTGTCCCTGGGAAGGTGCTAAGTCGCCCTCGGGCCTCTTTGATGTTTCAGCCCTCAACCTTTCCCTGTTTTGGGGGAACTGGATGTAGCACGCACTGATGCAAAGAAGTTCTGGAACTAAAGACTTTGAAACCAGAAGACATGAGATTTGATCCTTCTGTCATTGCTTGGTTTAACTCGGGAGACGTTTAGCCAGCTGTGCATGTAGATGTTTGACCCGGACTGAAGGGATTACTCTTCATCCTTGGAGGACTGAAGTGTTTCCTGTTCTGAGTAAATGTTTGTGAGGATCAGGTGGACTTGTAGATATGATCTCCAAGCAGTGGCCTTAAGGGGAATCGACTTGAAAGTGAAGACACGATGCAGGTCATCTGATCTAAATCCGCCACTTCTGCCATCAAAGTCTCACGTTCTGCTTTTCTTCCTGTTCTCCTCATGACGTTCACCGGCTGTCCCGCTGTGACGGACTTCCTCTGCCCCGCAGTTTGTAAGTACATCATCTTCCCATCACTCAGTCTCCCTCCACATCCAGACGACACCAGCCTTTGTGTCCTCTGTCACTGTCGTACCTCTTTAGTCGCCGCTTCCTTCAGTGGGGAGCGCGTGGTGGAGACGGCGGCGTCCACGAGTGATCATGCAGGCGGGGGGTCACCTCTGTAGGCAGGAACAGAAACTGTAGGCGCAAGAGGGTCTAGTGGGGCTTCCTGTTCAGCCTCGTCCATCACACCCGCCCACTGGGAAACCCGCTGAGCCGTCTGTCAAACGGCCTTTTGGCCAATCTGTCTTCAGATGTGACAGCAGACGCTGCACAGAGATGGAGATGCTGCGGCCAGGCAGCGTCTACTGAAATCTGTCTCCCCGATGGAGGAGAAGTGGCGTCCTGATTCCTTTTAGTGGCGAGGGTTAGGGTTTATCAGTGGTCAGCTGCTGGACCAGCCTGTTGTTCGCCACAATGACCTGAAGGCAGAAAGTTATTAGCCTTTCAGATACGTGACTTGTGCACATCGCCGACAGAAGTTTCTGTTTGTTAGGGGTTCAGATATCCATCACCCGATGCAGAAAACGGAACAATACCACCAGAAATCACAGAGGCATTGTTGAGTTGGACAGCTGACCGGTGAAAGGAACAAACCAGGAAGAAGAAGAGGAACAGTAAGAAGATGACACAGAAACTGTCAAATTAAAAAGAACCTGAAGAAGAAGTTGAGGAAAACAGCAAAAACTTTGTGGTTTTCTTCTTCTTCTGGTGTTTTGAACGGATGTAAAGAACTTCATAGTGGTGCGTCACTGCTACCAACTAGTAACAAAACGCGGAAGTGAACTCTGAACTCACCACTGCCCCCTAGTGGATGAACTGATTTAACTATGGCAACGAAAAAGGTGGTGGAAAAATGAAGGCAGCGACGTATGGCAGCGTTTAAAATGGAGGTCTTTATTTACGTACGTAAGCGAGCATAAACGGGCCTTTAATGTGCATCTCCAACTAAATATGTTCACAACTTAGAGCAGGTAAAATAGTAGAAATGATGGAGATGGATTAACTCTTACACCCCACACTGGTACAGCGATTTACATCCCTGTTTATAGTTCACATGACCAGTACGGCAACTTAGTAAAATGTTGAAATACTTTAAATAAGTTTCTCACAGAAAACTTGTTGTACACCAGAGTGGTGGGGAAGGCAAGAGTTTAACATGTTCCAAACATTAAGATTCAGATAGAAAGTAGGGCTGATTGTCTCTTTATGTGCAAATGTAGACTGCTATGTTCACATGCAGCAGCATGCTGCTCATTTAATCCTCCAATGGAAAATCTTTCCAAGAAAACAAACATTCAAAGTATTTCATATCTTCATATCTTATCTGAACATGTTTAAGACAAATATTTAAACTGGTTTTGCAAATAAAATAAGAGAGATAAACTTATTTTTCTGTTAAAATCCCAAAATGTTTCTCATCCAGGTGTAAAATTAAATGTCGGCAAAAGACTTTGATTAAAATGTGTAAAATTGACAAAAACTGTATTAATGCAGCGTTTTCTGTCTGGAAACCAGTGCTAATTAAATTTTTTTAATTAAAAAAATTCCCATTTAAAACATAAATGAGAATGAATGCATCGAATAAAAAAAGTTTATAAATTCATTTTTATTTACTGTAGAAGACAGAAAAGAAGTCTGATAACATGAAATCTGCTGTAAAAAAAGTAAAAAAAAATATTAGTGGGAAAGAGTTAAGTAATTTAATTTTTGATTCTGATTTTTTAAATGTAATTTATTTGTAATTAAATATTTTAATAAATTGTTACAGAATTAAATTCTGAAAAATGATGTTTTATATTAATGTTTTATTAAAACTTGCTGAGCTTTTATTAAGAACATTTTTTTTAATGAAACTTGGACTTAAAAATGTAAATAAAACAGAGTTTTAATTTGTTTTATTGTATTTATTTGGAGATGGACGTCAGCAGTACGTGTTTCCTCTGCAGGACCAGACCCAGCTTACTGGCATCCATCCACAGTTAACATGTCATTGTGAAATGATTCCTGTTTGATTTGCTGTGTTTTGGGTCACATGGCGGCGGGGATGGATGTGGTTACTTAGCTGACATCTGCACCTACGCTGCTTTCACCTGTTGATAGCCCATAATTACTCGGCCCAGCGTGTGCAGAGATCACAGCTGTAGTCTGACAGGTGGATGTGGTTTGCATGTGACACATATTTAAGTGTCTTTGCATGAGGACATCTGGGTGTCTCTGTTGCGTGGTGGGGGCTCAGGTTACCCTCCTTGACGCGTGCTGACAGTAGTGCGGTGATGTCTGGGTGGGTCTCCCCTCTGCGGGTCACACTAACATCATTAATCTTACCCCCTGGTGACAGGCGGCCGGGCCCCCCCGAGCATGGCCACAGTGCTGTGTTGTTTTGTAATTAGGCTCCGTTAGATGGCAGGAAACCATCCCTCCTTCTTCCCATCCCTCCATCCGTCCACTCCCCTCTGTGCACAGCTGGCCGTCGGCCCTGAGACGACCAATCAGAGGCGTCAACAACTTGTAATAATGCTGCAGAACTAATTTGTGAAGTAAAACCTCTCGTCTTGTTGCAAACAGACAGCTCTGCACTGGGCCGCTAAGCACGGCAACGAGGACATGGCCTCTCTGGTGGTCAACGCTGGAGCTGATGTCAACACTAAATCAGTGAGTGCAGCTGATATTGCAGCCATTTAAAGGGGTGCTCCACCAACTTCATGCTACACACCATTAAAGCAGACGAGTTTTGTGTGAAGGGTTAAAACATAAACTTCATTAGAAACAAAGAGACTCATTAAGTCATCGTAACGTAATGCTGCTCTCCTGTCTCATCAGTCCCTTTACCAGGTACATCTTCTCTACTGCTTGTCATCACAAATCGGCCAATCACAGGGCGGCATCTAGTCACGTAGACGTGTTGAAAACAACTTGAGTGTCGATATGAGGAAGAAAGGGGATTTAAGCGACTTCCAACATAGCATCGTTGTTGCTTGGAGTGTTTCAGAAACCCACACCATCTCTAGCTTCAATCCCAGTTTGGTTTTTTTTGTTTTTTTAAATTTTTTTTGTCAAAAATCTGATTTCTTTTCACATAGTCATGTAGATTATAATGCCATGTGACCAACATCAGACTCCAGTGTGAACAGTCTACGGCTGTTCAGTTTGAGTGCCGGTATCCTGCAGGTTTCCCAAGTGTCCCTGCTGAAACACACCTCAATGAGACTTAGAAAAGCTCTGCACATGTCTGATAAATACACACTGATTTCAATCAGGTGTGTTGCAGCAGAGACTCTTGGAAAGCCTGCAGGACACCGGCCCTTGAGGACCTAGATTCTACGTTCCTTAAGTGGCCTATATGTCACACGCAGCTCGCTGTGTTTACAGAGGTAAATATGGATGCTACACATGTCGGTGTAGATAACTTTTAAATTTGTTTTTGATAAAATTCTGATGTTTTGTCCATTGTTTACATGGATCTCCAGTGCAGAATTGTGAAGTATGTCTCACTTCATTCATGTAAAAGTTGGTTGAAATGACTATTCAGACTGAGATTGCTTTGAAAAGTATATATATGTCACATTTAATGCCACATATGGTCTGGTTTAGATTAATTTAGAACAAACTGGACCCGTGCTGTTCAGACTGTCATGTCTTATCATGCTAACAATGTAAATAGCCTTGGTACCTAGTGGGCATGGTTTGAATGCTGCATGTCCATCCCTTTCTGAGCACAGTGTAGCATCTTCTGATGGAAACTTCCAGCAGGATGATGCACCATATCACAAAGCTCACATCATCTCCACCATGACGATGAGTTCACTGTCCTCCAACGGCTCCACAGTCACCAGATCTACATCCAGCAGAGCAGCTTTGGGAGATTCTCATCATGATGTGGTGGAAGGAGAGATTCTCATGGTGATGAGGTGGACGTAAGCGGCAACCTCCGACGGTTAAAAGTGAAGCCTATGCAGAAGTGCGTAAAACTGCAGTTCCCACCTCATCCGCTAGGGACCCCAAAACAGAGTGAATCCCCATAGACTCCCATGTTAAAAAGACCAACTTCACAGCAGGAATAAACATGTTTACAGCCTGGTTAAAAGATCCATTTTAGGTTTAATAGGTCAGGTTTACCTTCATGACAGCTGTGGGGGGGAGTGAATTTTTTTCTAACTCGCCCGTTTAAAAGTAATTTAATCATGAATCGTGTCCTTTTGATTGACAGGTACCAATCTCCCGCTTCAAGTAAGAAGAACGTGGAACAACCGCGGTTTTTAGATGGTTAACGTGACTTAGTTTTAGCCCGCTTAGCTCCGTTAGCTGGTTAGCTCCTGTTATCTCCGGGTTAGCTCGGTTAGCTCTTAGCTATAGAAAGCTCGGAGTTCGCTCGATGTCAGTCATCCACCATGACGCTCACAGCCCCCCTCTCAGCTCCACCTCTTTGCCCATATTTATATTTTCCTGGCGAGACGACGTACATGCCCCTGCCAAGATGGCGATGGTAGGAACCGCCCACCGAGCTTCAATTCAGCTCTTCAGAAACCTACGGGTGACGTCACAGAGGCTCCGCCCATCTTTTTATTTATTGTCTATGGGTGGACCGGCAGATTCTCATCATCATGAGGTGGAACGGGAGATTCTCATCATGATGTGCAGCTGACAATTGTGCAGCAACAAAAACTGGGTTCAACCTGGTTCTAGCAAAGCCTTTAAACATGTGTAACATGGTGGAGCGCCCCTTTAATGCTACTATGTTTCAGTGAATTTAAGTATTATTTCACATTCTCTGACTAAATTGTGTTTCTTGTCTCTCTTGCAGCACGTGAGTAGCCGGGCTTTAATCGGGCAGTGACGGGTATGTACTGTAGTGTAATAAACACACGGCCGCTCCCCTCTGTGATGTAATGCTCCTTTTTAAGATCTCTGTGAAGATCCAGCTGTGCAAATGTATTACAGCAGCATGTGTTGTGTAGCTGCAGGAGAACACGGCTAATAAATCATGTCATGTCATGTTAATTGTTTCCCAAAACAGTGCGTCTATGTGCCAGCATGCAAGTCCACGGCCATGCAATTTTCAGCGAATTACCAAGCAATTATGTTTTTATCATTATCTGTTGTTTCCATAACCTTTTGCTAATTTGTGTGTTTTTTTCCATGATGTTTTCATTGGCGGTGCTGGGATCTGGGAAAATCAAGGGAGTAAGTGCGAAAACCTTCCATCGCTTCAGAGCATTCAGAGTAAAAATGTGAACCTTAAGCAGCTCTTTATGTGTCAGAGTTGAAGATGGGTTTTTAAAAAAGCACCGTAGAGCCTGAGAATGTGTCTTCTTGGAGCTTCTTTCTGTAGATTTTTATTATACATGACTTGTTCTTGTTCTGCAGGGTTACACACCGTTACACATTGCGGCGCTACACGGTCATCAACATATGCGTGACCTGCTCGTAGGGACTTATGGTAAAGTGTGTTTTCTTTAAATCTCATGTTGACGACACAAACTACATGAAAGCGTTGTATCATTTATAACACATGACCCAAATGTTCAGGAAACACAACTGAGCTCTATTTTAAATCATTGGCCTGCTTCACAGCAGAAAACTGTTTAGAAAAGATTTATTTTTGTCTCATCAGGGGCGAAAGAAAACATACGGGACTACAGCGGCCATCTTGCCTGCCATTATTTGAATATGAAGGAGCCAGAAGGTCCAAGCGAGGACTGTGAGCTGCGTGAGTGCCTTATACTGTTGCTGCTGAAGCTGTGAAGTCAATGAGTTAAGCCTTGTAAAGTCAGAATTTAAAATGAATCCATTTGGTGTTAAATTATTGTGTTTTGAAGCGTAAAGTTCAGATTTTTGCCGTTGCATTCATAGTCTGTAGTGACCAAACTGTATTTGAACAGAAGCAGGAGAGTGGAGAGATACTTGGCCGATTGGCAAAACAATCTATTTTTGAGGCTTAATACTTTGGAATAATGGTTCCAGCATTCTGATTAGAAAGAGCAAATCTAGCTAATGATACTGCAAAGACTTACAGGAAATATTTGTTGACTTATTATTTCATAAGAGACAAAGAGTTCAGTTTCACATCTAACAGGATTTACGGTCTCTTGGTTGTGATAAAAATGAAGTATTAAGTTTATTGTGATCATTAAATCATTGTAATTTGGAGACGGTGAAGCAGTACACAGGCGCCAACATAATCAGCCGGTGAACTTCAACTTTTAAACTTTCATCAACCCAGTATGGATCCATCTCCTCGTCTGCTGCAAGTGGAATTAAGGCAGAAAGCTTGCAGCCTTCGGTGAATGCTAATCTAGCAAATACAGATTCAGCGTTATTTCTTTGACTGTGGAACAGAATCATTCTGTAGAAGTTGTTACTTTTTTGCTGTATTTTCATCAGATGAGTAGAACTAACAAACTCCAATGTATCAAATCCAGTTATGGACCAAAGAGTGAGCGTAGCTTAGCATGAAACCTGGAAATCCAAGCTAAGCTAAGCTACACACAGGCTATAGTTTAGTTTATCTAAACTAATTTCAAGCTGTTATTATTAATGATCAAATTGATAAAAAATTACAGATTTATTAAGCTACTCCTTTAATTGCTTTGGTTTTTTGGTTTGGTTGTCCTAGCACATTAAAGCTAGCTGTTAATGCCTACATATGATATGAAATTGTGAATAACTTGGGAGGTGAAATATCAATGTTTTTGTCTACGCACACCAAGTGCAATGCAGAATCATGAATAAATGATGACTCAACAATGACAATATTGTGATGATGCTAGCAAATGGAAATGAAAATGCATTGGGTTCTTCCTGTTGTAGAAAAAACGGAGAACTTGTGAGTGTAAATGTTTGAAGCTAATTGAACAGGCCAAGTGCTGAGACACAACAATGGGTACGGTTACAGGATGTTTATTCATTCGGAATTAGTAACTCAGAATGAAATAATTCTAAATTAACTGTATTCACATGGAAGTAATAATTCCGATGTGACGTACTTACGTTTACCGTAAATAAAGTTTGCCCCCAGCTTGTCGTCTTTTTGATCATAGATTAGAAAAAGACATAATAAGCACCAGTTTCACCGTTATTTTTATTATAATTTTGAAGCACCAGCTCGACACAAGGACACTACTTTACTTTGCTTCAGCAGCTGAGAAGGAAGATAGATTACTGAACACGGGAGGCAAAACAACACACATAACTTGCAGATCCACTATGTAACATGTCTGTTACTTCAGAATGAAGTTTAGTTCTGAATAGACTTTTGCATTAGGAATTAAGTGTTTACATGGTCATTTCTGGTCAGTTTAAAGCAGACTTAACTTTTATTCACAATTAAAACTCCCCCGTAAACGTGACGAGTAAGACGCTTGGCCATGGTGATCCAGAGTCTTTATGAAGTAGCAGCAACAATGAGACACTTGTATTGCAACACGCCTACTCTGATTGGTTTATTGTGTATCTGTCGGACGTGAATACTAAGAAAAATCAAGCTCAGCTCAGGAAAATGAAACTCAAAATCGCTAGATGGAATTTCATCACTCATAAATGTTCCTGCTGGTTTGACCTTGATATTGATATTAATATTGATATTGCCATTCGAATTACTCGGATGAAATATTCAACGTAGGTGTGTAAAGGACTTTAGACTGGGTCTGCAACTAACAATTATTTTAATTGTCGACTAATCTGTAAATAATTTTTTCAATTAGTCTCGAGTATTTCTGTACCGCCCACCATCTGTGCTTCCAGTTGACGCAGCTTTTACTGGTTCCAGTATGTTTTACTCCACTCTCTTCATTTGCATCATATGAACGTCCCCCTGATTCCCAGTCAGTCACAACATAATGTCCTTTAGTAAGTTAAAAGAATGACTCCTGAACCAGTTGGATATTAAATTTAAGATGAACAGCTTACTACTAATTTATTTTGAATTATTCAAACTTAGCTATAGTGTCATATCCAAGCTGGACAGAATTTGCCTCCAAAGGAAAACAAAATAAATATTTTAATTTTTGTAGAATTGCATTGAAATGATTATTTACATCTTGAAAAAGCCTGTTTTGTAGGTAAACAAGCACCTGAATCCTTTAAATGTTTTTGAATCCAAACGGTGATCTGGATCGCCACCAAAATTAAATCACTTCTTCCTTTTCACATTTCCAACAACTCCTGAAAATTTCCTGAAATATCTGGCCATAGCTTTTTGAATTATCTTGAACACAAACAGATAAACGGCGGTAAAAACAGGAGCTCTTTGGCAATGGCACATCGCTACTCGCTAATGCTAACTTTACTATCAGGAATGCTGGAAACCATGACCCCGGGGTGCTTTCCTCTCAGATGCTCATGCATGACTGTCGTGCTGCCGTGGTACGCCAACTCTGCGTGGCAGACGACACATTTCACCTGTTTGACACTTTGTTTAGTGTGAAATATCCCCAAACTTTGGAAATAGGTTGCGCCACCGTCAGTTTCTTCTTTGTTGTTTAAACAAAATGACAATACTGCCCCCAGCACTTCCTGTGGTGCTTTGCATCATTTGGTGTTCAGAGTTCTTCTACTGTCGGAAAAGCCGTGGTTGGTAGATGGCGTTGAGTTGCCTGGCGCCGCATTTTATTAGCAAAATGTTATAACGCGACAAGTCAATGAATTTTCATTGTCTACTTTGTCGACAAATTGTTGCAGCTGGACTTTAGACTTTCAGTACGAGTCTGAGCTTGGCAGCAGCGATACACAAACCATCTAAAATCTTCTGCTAGCAAGCCTGAAGGAGCCAGTTGTATTTCTTCATCACTCCGTGCAGAAGCTCGACATTTTGAAATGTACTAAACAGGCAGCTCCTCTCGACGAGGACAAGATCAGATGTTTCTCACTGGAAGTGGTGAAGGTCTGTATTGGGCTGATGTCTTTTTCTAGTGTGATTTAAACAGAGACGTGTAGAGAGTACAGGGTGGTTACAGAGTGCAGGTTTTTATTTCAGAAGAAAAAGCTTGTGTACCTTTTATTTTAGGATAAAGGAACACGTACGTGTTGGTGTGCACAGCTGCAGAAATCTTACTTCCACGGATGATAATTCTCTGCCAGCTGATGAAGTTTTGCTTCTTGTGGTTGCAGAGTTTCAGGTTATGCAGGCCAGAGAGCGGAATAAGAACAGGAAGCTGGTGTCCCTGTTCCACTCCAAGAAGAAGTGGGGCTCAGCGGAGGAGCTGGCCCCGATCGAAGAGGAGAGGACAGCGTCGCATCAGCTGGTCATTCCTGCTTTCAGGCCCCGCAAATTCTCCCGCTGAGAACAAGCAGGACAGCCACATACACACACATTTATATGTACACACACACACACTTTGACACTCAAAACAAGGAAACAGCTTAAAGCAGTAAAAGGGAAATGTCAACTTGAAGAAATAGCTGCTGTTACAAGTGCTGTTTTACTCGTGTGTGATATATGTAAGGATTAAACAACCAGGAGCCGTACATTAGCTGGTTATAATGCACGCCGCGGAGTCTAGAACACCACGACGCGCCGTGTCTAATCTGCTTATACCAACATGGCCCCACAAAGTAAACATTTTATAACTAATTTTTATTTTGTACAAAACTTTCTAAATGTGCTGAATTATAGGAACTGTTTCATGTTGAACTCCTTGGAGTTTTTATGCTAAACAACCGATACAGCGCGTTTCTGTCATTCACCTGTCAAAAGCAGTTGATTAACGCGTTGCTACGGTGACGCCACCTAACGGAGTGAAATTACAGTAATTTAACTTGCTGAACTTCTTTCTTTCTTCTTTCTCTTTCTTTTCTTTCTCGGTAGTCATGATACACTCTTTTATTATTTACACCATTATTTGCAGCAAGTTTGCTGTTTTAAGCTGAGAAAAGAAAAAAAAAAAACATGAAGTATTTCCACCTTAGACTTGATACTAGCAAAACCTGTTTCACCATTTAATGACGTGAGACAAAAGTTAGTATTTATCATAGTATGATTTCCTTCATATTACAAGAAAAATGTTAAATACAAAGATGTATTGAACTTTGACTGCAGCACAAAGGGTCTGAACAGAAATAAAACAATAACATGACTTGATAGATGACTGACTCAGCAAATAAAATAAGATAAATCAGCAACTGCGGGTTGTGTTGCAGTTGTGTGTTTGTCTGATCTGCAGGAGTTTCCAGAGTTTAGAAAGGAGGAAAACCAAACTGTTGCTTTATATGCGTGTTTTTCTGCGTTTTCTAATCTGAGGAATTGAAGTCAAAACGGGCAGATTTTATTGTTTTTCTTTTTCAACTGCAGTTTCACAGATTGGATTTTTTGCTTTTTTTGCTTTGTCAAAGAAGAGAAACGGTTGAGTCAAGGTGCTTGATCGTGATTGGTTCCCCTGCTGTCCATCACAGCGCCTGCTGTAATCTCCCAGATGGTTTGAAGCTTTGCTTCTGCTGAGAAACCTCATTCATATCCAGAATTCAGTCGTTTTAGTTACATTTTTAGTCTCCTTGTTAAATGTAAACTACATGATCTTTGCACAATATTTATATAATGAGGATATTTGGGGATTAAACTTTGTTGTTGCATCTGCATTGTTCATTTCAAACAATAATAAACAGCTTTTCATACCTCAGTGCTTCCCAGGAATCAACTCTTTCTCCAAATTGTGATCATTCTTTTTTTTTTTCCTTGTTTCCACACAATAACTCAAGTTTTTTAAGCCGCCTTTGATCTCACTTTAACTACCTGACTTTGTGGGCTACAGATGGAGCAAATATGGGCCCTGCCAGCTCGCCATACGGCTTTAGACCTTAATTCCTGATTAGCTGAAAAGGGCAGCACTTGCTTTTGGGTCTTTGGTATCAGACGACACAGAGGGGAACAGAGGCAAGTGTTTTTGTGCCTCATTTTTGAAGCAGGGATGTTGGAGGGATAAGAGGGAGTTTCTGTAATAGATACTTATCTTACTGCCCTCAAGCCCCTCAAACAAAGTCCCCCTCTGAAGAGATTATAACCCAGGGAGGGCACATTAACTCTAATCCCATGCTTTGAGGCCTTGCACCCCCATACCACCCTCCTGCCCCACTTATTTCAACCCTTCTGTTGTTTGGGTGGGGGGGGCTGCCTTGTTTCCAGTGCATGTATGTGTAAGGCCTGTGGCTACACATGAGTGTGTGAGTGTGTGTGTGTGTGTGTGTGTTGGGGGGTGGAGAGACTGCTTCAATAGCACGCTGACTCTAATGAAAAGCATTGAGGGGTGCATACTGCTGTGTAACTGATTCCTCTCTCTGAAGAGATTAGGCGCTACATTGTTGGTGCGGTTGCTCATTTCCATGAGAGCGCAGCCTCCCACCAGCCGCTGCCCCGCTTTGTTATTTTCAGCTGGAAAACACAGAGGCCAATGTCCCCGGTTTCCTTGTTACCATTGTTTCACAAATAGGCCAAAATGTAG
Organism: Telmatherina bonti; assembly: GCF_933228915.1. NCBI lineage: Eukaryota > Metazoa > Chordata > Actinopteri > Atheriniformes > Telmatherinidae > Telmatherina > Telmatherina bonti. Next base: position 34,736,849 of record NC_136622.1, read on the forward strand.
ATGTCACGTCACAGATGCCCAGTAACCTCATTAGCCGTCTCGGTGTGGGGGCTTTTACAGTGAAAATAAAACACGCGTGAACTTCACTTTGTTCAGCGGACAGTTATCGCAACAACACGTTTAAAAGCTTTTCTTTTCATTTGTTGTTTAGAAGGAGGTAAAACTGTGATTTGTGAAGCGGCTCCGCTGTTTATCCTGATGTGGAAAGTTTTAGGACACGTTCACATCAGCCTTTCTGAACCGACTCTGTCTGCGCGAAAAGTCTGCTTGATTTGGAGAAACGTGAATTACTTAAATTACAGCAGAAAACCAGCAAATGTTTGGCATTTAATAGATGGATTTAACTGCAACTCATCAACTTTACTAAAGAAAAGTAACGAAAAAAAAACCCATGTCTTCTTGCTTTTAGAACAAGTTTTGCTGTTGTTTATTATTATCACTCACAACTTGCTTTCATTACTGTAATTTTTTTAAAGTTAAACTAAATATTGTGATTAAATATAAATAATGAATGAAAAAAGGGTTGTACGTTACAGATGTGTGTGTTTAATGGTCCACCCAAAATCACACTTAAAGCCAATGTATAATAGCGAGATTATCTATCTAGGATCTAGGAGGTTCTGCAGGATCCATGTGGATCTGCAGGACCCAGGGGGATCTGCTGGATTCAGGTGGATCTGCTAGATCCATGTGGATGGATGAAACTGTCTTGGCCCGCTCCTATGTGCAATTTTCCCAAATAATCTTCTATTAAAGTGTTAAATTTAAATGTAAACGGATGATTCTGACTGCATTAGTTAGAAACAATCATTATAAATGTAGAGAGACATCCAGGAAAAGAGCCGAAGTTGGTAAGAGGCTCTAAAATGTTTATTGATAACAGATTTATGTGGAACTTCAGAAGAAACAGTCGCTTTCCATTGAATCCACGATTCCCTCAGTCGGCAGCGAGCTACATGTCGCCGCAGCTTCCCCGGCACACGTCAACAGCCTCTCTGACCATTCATTCATTCTTATATTTATTAAACCAGAAATTACCAATCCTGGTCCTCGTGGACCGGTGTCCTGCAGGTTTCTAAGTGTCCCGGCTGCAACACACTTGATGTGTGTTTAGCAGAAATGTGCAGAGCTTGTCTGACCTGAGATGGGAGTTTTCCTGCAGGGTCACTTGGAAAACCTGCAGGACACCGGCCCTCGAGGACCAGGATTGGTGATCCCTGATTTCAACTATTGTGGTAAAATAAACCTCAGAAAGTCAGAACTTTGCTTTGCTTTTCAATCTTTTCTCAGCTTTTTTTTTTGCACGTGGAAGAACCACTAAAATTCCCTAAATTCACATTTTTATGTCAGTGTAACGTAAATTTTTTACACTTTTCTGTAAATTCCACCACTAAATCACGTTAACAACTATTTATTGATAACGGCTCAGGAGGAAGAGCAGCTGTCTTCCTACTGGAGGGTTGGTGAAGTGATTCCAGGCTTCACATGTGTCCTGCATTGGCTTTTGGGTGTTGGATATGTGTGTGTGTGTGTGTGTGTGTGTGTGTGTGTGTGTGTGTGTGTGTGTGTGTGTGTGTGTGTGAATGGGTGACTGACATGTATGAAAAGTTCTTTGAGTGGTCAGTATGACTGGATAAATATATAAGTACCAGTATGTTTACCATTATATTTCATAATCTAGATAGATATTTGTTTTCCTAAGTATTCTTTCCAAAATATGGACTAAACCCCTTTTATTATTTATAATCAGCTATAGATAGATAGATGGATAGATAGGTAGGTAGGTGGATGAATGGATGGATGGGTAGGTAGATGGATGGGTGGATGGATGGATGGGTAGGTGGATGGATGGATGAATGGGTAGATGGATGGATGGATGGATGGATGGGTAGGTGGATGGATGGATGGATGGATGGATGGGTAGGTAGGTGGATGGATGGATGGATGGATGGGTAGATAGGTAGGTAGGTAGATGGATGGATGGATGGGTAGATGGATGAATGGATGGATGGGTAGGTAGGTAGGTAGGTGGATGGATGGATGGATGGATGGGTAGATGGATGAATGGATGGATGGGTAGATGGATGGATGGGTAGATGGATGGATGGGTAGATGGATGGATGGATGGGTAGATGGATGGATGAATGGGTAGGTGGATGGATGGATGGATGGTAGATGGATGGATGGGTAGATGGATGGATGAATGGATGGTAGATGGATGGATGGATGGATGGATGGTAGATGGATGGATGGATGGGTAGATGGATGGATGAATGGGTAGGTAGATGGATGGATGGATGGGTAGATGGATGGATGAATGGATGGATGGGTAGATGGATGGATGGATGGATGGATGGATGGGTAGATGGATGGATGGATGGTAGATGGATGGATGGATGTAGATGGATGGATGAATGGGTAGGTAGATAGATGGGTGGGTGGATGGATGGATGGATGGATGGTAGATGGATGGATGGATGGGTAGATGGATGGATGGATGGATGGATGGGTAGATGATGGATGGATGGTAGATGGATGGATGGATGTAGATGGATGGATGGATGTAGATGGATGGATGAATGGGTAGGTAGATAGATGGGTGGATGGATGGTAGATGGATGGATGGATGGGTAGATGGATGGATGGATGGGTAGGTAGATAGATAGATGGATGGGTGAATGGATGGATGGTAGATGGATGGATGGGTGCATAAAACTATTTGTTTTGCTTTCTGCAGGACAGAAATCAATAAAAACTTTGAAACTTATTTAAAACATTAAACCTGATCAGTTTAATTATCATTCGGTGTAAACTGAATGATAAGATCTCAGTCTTTAATATCTGTTAAGTTCATGTGAAATAGGATGAAATTCGGTTTAAACATGCAGTTTAAAGGCCGCTGCGGCTGGAAGCAGATGTAGATAAGATAGTTAAACTTATGCCTCCCGTCTGCAGCTGATGAGTAGAAACACGCTGCTGGGAGACGACAGCGTTGCCGAGCCAAACAATATTTAATCGTCTCTGAATGTTTTCCATCTAACTTCATGCTAGAAACCGTCTGCAGGATGTTAGAACAACCAGGTTTACGCTGCACGTGTCCAGCCTGCAGCTGAGGTGGATAAACAAGCAGCAGACAAGCTGATGTGCAACAACGAGCACATCGGGGGGAAAGCAGCCCTGGCCCCTAGCTGGGGAAACCCGGGGGCCCCTACACATGGAGATGCCAGCAGCAGCAGCTGTCACAGCAGTCATCACAGACCTGCCCAACGCCTGCCCGTCACTCACCCAGCAGAGGGCCGTCAATCAGGCTGCACCCAGGAGGGAGCTGGGAGGCGGGCCCCTGCCCGGCCCCAAACAAAGACACACTTACATTTGCAAGCGGTTTCAGCGCCGCGACTGTTTAGAGAGAATGATAGAGTGGCCCTGATAAGAGTAATGACAAAGGACAAAGGGTGGGAGGGGGTCTGAGAAGAGGGGGGGGGTCACACAGTAAAGAGGTGGGACAGCTTGATAACATTCACTCTTTGCTCACATCTCCCATTTGTGTTTCTGCACCAAGAAAATCCCATTAGGAGGAACATGGAAGCTGGTTGGAGACCAGTCCCGATTGGCTGTGGGAGCTTTTCAGCCACTTTGTCGGCAACTTTCTCTGCAGAAAAGTCTCGCATGTTGCAATTGAAGCATCTTTATTTGGCTTCGCTTTGTGTGGATCAGTTTCCACGAGACTTTGCAGCTTTCTCTCTTCAGTATCAGCAAAAATAAACGAACAAGCGGAAGGTGTGAAAGACTGTGTGGATTCTGCTCTTCACACTTCCCTCTGAGCCGATCTGCATGTGGAGTCCTTCTGGCAGCCTGCAGGTAGACGTGGCCTGTAACTCCGCTCACGCCTCCAGCTTTTGTCCTGATCTGCTCCATCAGACAACTTTTCATCCTTCTGTTTCAGCGGATTTGCAGATAAAGGAGGACTGTCTCAGCACAGCTCTTATCTGGCATCCTCTTTGCCATCTTCTTATCTTTTAGGGCGCTGAGGACAATCACCCTCCATTTGGTCACTTCTTTCTGGTGTAAACGACTGACATCCTAACAGCAAACAGAGCAGGACCAACACCTGCGTCGTGGCGAAGCCGCCGCGAGAGGAAGAGCATGAAAGCAGCAGGACAAAAGCTGCAGCTCTGAGCTGTTTGTGTGGAGGGACGTCGACTGCTGATGCCATAAGCCGCCTTCTCTTTGCTCTCTTCGTCGCCTCATTGTTGCTCTTGTACAAATTAGCTTTAGGGTGTGTGGACCCCTCCCAAATAAATTCCTCCTTTCCCTCTTTTATCACCCTTCTGATAAATGTTGCAGCTTTTTCTCCTTAAATGCTGAATATTATGCAGCAACATTTTCTTTAGTTAATAAACTGTAATAAAGAGAGAAGAGCTTTGGAAAGCCTAGAAGGATGTTTTTTTTTTATTTCTTTTGCTTAAAAGTTATAAAAAACAGTAAATTCTGCCTCTAATGAAGCTGAAATCTGATCAAAACTCACTTTTTTTCTTCAAACTTTGCATGAAACTTACAGAAACCTTCAAGAAATCTACTTTTTTAAAAAACTGTATTTACTGTTTTTTTTGTAACTTTTAAGCAAAACAAATAAAAAAACATTTTTCCTCCAATCATCACTCATCAAAAGTTGCATTAAACACATGCAGTATTAACCCTTTAAAGCTAAACGTATCATATTTGATGCATCACTTTATGGTAAAAACGTCCTGATGAACAGAGTCTGACACTTGTCTTCTGCCTCCTGACAGACACCAAGCAGCAGATTACACTACTCTGGGATAAATAGTAAATATCCTCCCAAAAAACTGCTTAAATTTTTGGTAACATTTAGTTAAAGGGCCAAATAAAGACCTTCTTTTCAAAACATTGGACTTTTCTTACCATTTCTTTACGGGTCGGGCTTTAAGTGTTTGTCAGATGATTCATTTGGGATCAAAATAACTGATTCGTTTTTTATTAATTAATTTAAAAGTAACTTGTGGTTTTTAGGTTTCAGGTTCCAGGTTTAGATTGCTGAGATAATAACCTATAAATAATGCAAACATGGGATTTTCCCTTTAGTTTAGAACAAAGAAGTTCTCATTTAACAAACTGTTCTATTAGAGGATTAATCATAAACAACCTAAAGTTTCTTGCTAAACATAAAGTTTGAACATTTTGCATCAGTTTATATTTTGCACAAAAATTACAAATCATTAAACCACAGTGTCTGAATCTGAAAGAAAAAAAAAAGTTATAAGAAACTCGTCCAGAGAAGATCTGGGTCGTAACTCTGCACCTGAACGGACTTCTGCTTCTAAGGAACAATAAAAGGTTTGTGTAGAAATACATACGAGTGATCCCTCTGCTGTGTTTAGTCTTCATGTGGACAAATTTTAGCTCCTTTCAGTGTCATTTTTACATTCTCCAGATTCATCCCGGACCAGATTTGACCCACAGATGGGCCGTTTTTGGCCCGCGGACCGTAGGTTTGACACCCCTGATCCAAAGCAACACTGATTCCTGATATAAGAGATGTTTCTTGTCTTTCTGAGCTCATTCTGCAGTTTAAATGGAGAGAAAATATATTAAAATCTAAAAATATTAATGCTGTTTGCAGCATTTTCATCTTTGGTTCAAACATCAGCAGTAATTTACAGCAACAAGGCAGGAAACCTGCATCAAATAGCAGATTTAAACTTGCTTCCATGTTGTATCAGGAGTAAGACTTTTATTTTTACCCAAATAAACCGATGAAGAGCCAATATGAGGTTTTTATTTGTGTCTTTAAGGACCAAAAGAACCAAATTTTTAGTGATATTTACTATTTATCACCATGTGATCCACAGAATAGTTTGAATCTGCTGCGTTCTGGTGTCCAGAAAACAAGAATCTGATCGTGTTCCAAAACATTTTGAGCAAAGTTTGCACCATAAAGTGATGCCAAATATCTCAAACTGTTTCATACATTTTATTTATTTAATTTAATGAGGACAATGCACATTAAAGAAACTTTGTACTGATTCATAGTGTGTAAATATGGCAGATTTAGCTGGAAGCTACTTTCCATGTCAGACTGGGTTCTAACCAAGTTATTCATATTTTTATTTTCATCAAAGCAAACATGGATGTTTCTAGATGCATTCAGCAATCCTCTCCAGATTTGTCAAATAAATGAATAAATCCCAGTTTTCACTTCAACTTCTGTCTTTCTTTGTGAAGCTGTTGATCCTGCTCTGGTTTCCAGCAACACTCCGCCAGTAAACCAGTAGAATAAACCAGTAGAATAATCTGCTGCTTGGAAGGCAACCACCAGCCTGAACTGGGGGGGGGGGGGGGGGGGGGGGTTAAGAGGTGTTATCTTGGCCTCTTATCACCGACATACGCACGCGCACACACACATTAGCACCTGTTATCTGACTATTATCATCCACATTAGTCAACACCTGTTCGCCTTAAACTGGTTTAACTGGGACCCATTGAAACTGTGGGAGCTGCTATCAGCCCTGCAGTTTGCTGCTGCTGGGTGGATGAACACGCACGAAGGCTTTGAGCTCGTTCTGCTGATGCTCTCCGCGCACCATGCGCGCGCGCGCGCGCGCCTCATTTGACGCAGAGGCTTAATTTAATTGACGCAGCAGATCTGGAGGTGCTGAAGTGTCAGAAGCAGCTGCAGAAAGTGGCAGCATGTTGTTAAGTGATTTTTTTCCCAACCTCGCCTGTGATGAGCGCGAGACACGAGACGTGTTAAAAGCCTCAGAAATGACGTCATTTGGCTGAAAAACTCCCCAGATGCCTCCTGTTGCTGCTGGGACTGTCTGTCCTGCAGCCTCTGCACAGCTGCTACAAATAAAGTTTTGATTTTAGAGTAAAAAAAATGACGTGTTTGTTTAATTTTCTTCATTTTCTCCAGAAATCTGCGCGATAAGACGCGCGCGCGCGGAACAGCGGAGAGCGTCTTTGATGGGATTTCAGAGAAAGCTCCAAGTCTTAGTTGTCATTCAATCCCAGAGGGACCTCCCCCTCCTCTCTGCTCCCCCCACCCCGCGCGCACACGCACGCGCTGGCAGCTGGCTGTATATAAACAGATCCAGGAGGCTGGACTCCCACTCAGACCTGCAGAGACTGAGACCCGGACAACATGCCCGCATCTCAAACTGGATTTGGAAACTTCTTCTTGGAGAGGAACGTCAGCATGCCGACTGGATACCAGATCCCGGTGCTTGGATGCCCGCCGGGTGTCCAGCAGCAGCAGCAGCAGCTCCAGGTTCAGCATCTCGCTGCCATGGCAGCCGCGGTCCCCATCTCATACCCAGGCCTGCAGGGATACAACTTCCTCCCCTACACGCACCACAGGCACATCACGCACATGGTGAGTTGGCCATTCATCATCAGGCAGAGGCTGAAAATCAGATTTCATGAAGTTTGTCTCCATCACCCAGAAGAAGCGCGCGCACTGGATGAATGATGTTTAACTTTCATTGTTTTGTGTTTCCCCACAGAGTAACAGCTTCGACCTGAAGGCCACCTCTCCCTACCATCACGCCCTCCTGGCTGCGCGCGGGACTACTTTTTATCCTCCCTTCCGCCCGGGAGCAGCGGAGGATCCCTCCAGGGTGGTGAAGGTGGCCACGCGGGAGAGCACGGGCGCGCTGAAGGCCTGGCTGAACGAGCACCTGAAGAACCCCTACCCCACCAAGGGGGAGAAAATCATGCTCGCCATCATCACCAAGATGAGCCTCACCCAGGTCTCCACCTGGTTCGCCAACGCCAGGAGGCGTCTGAAGAAGGAGAACCGGGTCAGCTGGGCGTCCAGGGGCAAATCAGACGAGGAGGAGGATGAGGAGGAGGAGCAGGATGGGGAGAGCGAGGATGAAGACGGTCCTCTGGAGAAATGCCATTTGAATGAGCGCGAGAAGGAGGAGGCAGAGCTTCAAAGTAGCCGCGAGCAGGTCGGGAGCGCGCCTGTGGAGGCGCGCCTGGAGGCGGCGACGCGCTGCATCCAACAGGAGGACAGCAAGGGACCTGGACTGGACAGGACCAAGGGACCTGGACTGGACAGGACCAAGGGACCTGGACTGGACAGGACCAAGGGACCTGGACTGGACAGGAAGGCTGAAACACCATCAGCTTTGGAAAATAAAGAGAACACAGAGAGCCAGAAACCAAAGATCTGGTCTCTGGCAGAGACTGCCACCTCGGAGACCGTGAAGAAACCCGCGGACAGTTTTTACCCCCCCGCGGGGAAACTCTGGGCAGACTGGGCCTCAAGAACCGGACTCTTACTTCCAACATATTATACAACTCACGAGATAGTCTGAACGGGTATTTAGACCCAAAGGAAAGACTTTTGTCCACATCTTCTGCACTTTATGACCTTCTAACCTCATGGAGTCCTAAATGAGACCAAAGACCAAACATGTTGCTGTAAATAAACCTAGATGTATTTTTCAACAAGTTAAAATGTAAATTATGTTTCCATTGTCTTGCCACGAAGAAGTATTTTCATAAAATAAACTTTGGCTTCAAGCAAAAAGAAAAAAGTCTTCTGTGTTCTGTAATCCGCTGGACCAGGTTCCACCAGGTTCCACCATGTCCCATCAGGTTCCACCATGTTCCATCAGGTCCCATCAGGTTCCACCAGGTTCTACCATGTTCCACCAGGTCCCACCAGGTTCCACCATGTTCCACCAGGTCCCATCAGGTTCCACCAGGTTCTACCATGTTCCACCAGGTCCCACCAGGTTCCACCATGTTCCACCAGGTCCCATCATGTCCCACCAGGTTCTACCATGTTCCACCAGGTCCCACCAGGTTCCACCAGGTCCCACCAGGTCCCATCATGTCCCACCAGGTTCCACCATGTTCCACCAGGTCCCATCATGTCCCACCAGGTTCCACCATGTTCCACCAGGTCCCATCATGTCCCACCAGGTTCCACCATGTTCCACCAAGTTCCACCATGTCCCATCAGGTTCCATCAGGTTCCACCAGGTTCCACCAGGTTCTACCATGTTCCACCAGGTCCCACCAGGTTCCACCATGTTCCACCAGGTCCCATCATGTCCCACCATGTTCCATCAGGTTCCACCAGGTTCTACCATGTTCCACCAGGTCCCACCAGGTTCCACCATGTTCCACCAGGTCCCATCATGTCCCACCAGGTTCCACCATGTTCCATCAGGTTCCACCAGGTTCTACCATGTTCCACCAGGTCCCACCAGGTTCCACCATGTTCCACCAGGTCCCATCATGTCCCACCAGGTTCCACCAGGTCCCATCATGTTCCACCAGGTTCCACCATGTTCCACCAAGTTCCACCATGTCCCATCAGGTTCCACCAGGTTCCATCAGGTTCCACCAGGTTCTACCATGTTCCACCAGGTCCCACCAGGTTCCACCATGTTCCACCAGGTCCCATCATGTCCCACCAGGTTCCACCAGGTCCCATCATGTCCCACCAGGTTCCACCATGTTCCACCAAGTTCCACCATGTCCCATCAGGTTCCACCAGGTTCCATCAGGTTCCACCAGGTTCTACCATGTTCCACCAGGTTCCACCATGTTCCACCAGGTCCCATCATGTCCCACCATGTTCCATCAGGTCCCACCATGTCCCACCAGGTTCTACCATGTTCCACCAGGTTCCACCATGTTCCACCAGGTCCCATCATGTCCCACCATGTTCCATCAGGTCCCATCAGGTTCCACCAGGTTCTACCATGTTCCACCAGGTCCCACCAGGTTCCACCATGTTCCACCAGGTCCCATCATGTCCCACCAGGTTCCACCATGTTCCACCAAGTTCCACCATGTCCCATCAGGTTCCACCATGTTCCACCAAGTTCCACCATGTCCCATCAGGTTCCACCATGTTCCATCATGTTCTACTAGGTTCCACCATGTCCTACCAGGTTCCACCATGTTCCATCAGGTTCCACCATGTTCCACCAAGGTCCACCATGTCCCATCAGGTTCCACCATGTCCTACCAGGTTCCACCATGTTCCACCATGTCCCATCAGGGTTCCACCATGTTCCATCATGTTCTACCAGGTTCCACCAGGCTTCCAAACAGAACCACAAAAGTCATTCATCATCTCCATGTCAATGGCCATCTTGTTAAATCCTTAACATCAGGTTTTAGGGGAATATCTTGCTGGGTAATCCCATCAAAAAACCTTCATTTCTGTTTAAATCCAAGTTCAAATGAAAGATTTTCTCCTAAAAACCTTTTTGTTTATGAAACACTTCATAAGAAAACAGCTGGCTAACGGTCTGTTAGAGTGTTAAAGACTCAATCCTGATTGTTAACATGTAAATTCAAAGCACCTTCTTCCATTAATCCCTGGACGATAAAGCCGAGAACAAAGAGCTCGTCTTCTGTTCTCACCTTCACAATCCTTCCAAACTGGAACTCACGGTGGGAAGATAAGCTCCCAGCTGAGACCTTTTGTCACAGCAAACAGCCAAGAAAACATATAATGTACTAGATTACAATGAATATTTAAGATTTCCCCACCGGTTGAAGAATCTCCAGAGTTTTTATTTAATTTAACAGCTTTGCAATCAATAAAGGAACATTTGCGCCCTCTTGTGGATATTACGAGTAACTACAACTCTAGTTACATATGTCGCATTATGTTTTCTTTGGAGGAAAAACTCATTTTATTCTCACATGATTATAAATATCTTCTCACAAAACACACAGTTATCATAATTTCATTAAATGTGACTTTAAAAGTCAGATAAAAATGTCTGACTCTTTTTAACTTTCGACAAGCAAATCATCCAGTTTTAGTTGTTTTAAAAAGATAAAAGCAAATCTAAGACTACATTACAAATATCAACATCTAATTTGGCTAAATTTACAACAAATCTGTCTCCACAGGAGCAAACTTTATTGATGCTGACAGGAGAATCGACTGAAAATCTACTTCGGTTTCTGTTTGAGGGAAGTTGTGTGATGTTTGTGACCAACAGCAGGATGGATCAAATGATTTCATTTTAATCAGTGCTTTAAGTGGAACAGAATAAGTGCTGGTACTCCTTTAATGACTTGCTGTCAGTTTGTCATGCAAATATGGGACAAACACATGGCTGGTATATGTAGATCTATAAATTGATCTATAGATTAATAGTTTTATAGGACAGAAATGACAAAAAACAGACACAGCAAGTTCTAAATCAAATCCACCTTTGTCAAATTCAAAGTGCCATGGAAACACTTTTATGAACTTCAAGCCTCATTGCTGGACAATAAAAATAACACTGAAAAGTAAATATATAAGCTTAAAGTTCATTAACCCTTTCATGCATGAATTAATAATAAAACTATTTTAAATACAGTATTTTACCTCTAAAAATATGCAATGATACTTATTTAGTTAATTAGTAATATTTAGAATTTTGTATGATTTATATTAATGTACTCTACAAAATAGTTATAGATTAACATATAATCTTAATTATATTATGTAAATCTTCTAAAAAATATTGCTGAATTATGAATCATTTCCTTTTCTTATTTATCTCTAAGGCAAAGTTGCATAATTACATTATGCTCAGTTGTATCATATATTTATTTATTCTCCAGTGAGTGGGAATATATCGGATGACTCACTAACATCCACTGAAGTGGTTTATTTACAAAAAAAACGTCCTCATTCATGAATGAAATAAGCAATAAAAAGGCTTGTAAATAGTTTCCCACTACAGGGCCACTATGCATGAAAGGGTTAAAAATATAAAACGTTCTACATTTAGATTTATTCAGCTTCTTACCAGACTAAGTTAACAGTGTAGTACTATTACACTTTTCCTCTGTGAAATATGTTTTTCCCAGCATCAGGCCTGGTCCATAACACTTAGCAATATTATCTTTGTGTGTATATATATATATATATAAATATATATATACATATATGTACACACATATATGTACACACATATATATATATATATATATATATATATATATATATATATATATATATATATATATATATATATATATATATATATATATATATATATATATATATATGTGTGTACATATATGTGTGTGTGTGTGTGTGTGCGCGATTGTATATACA
>NC_136622.1:34753963-34759797 GCF_933228915.1 Telmatherina bonti
CTCTGACTTGTCTTGATGCATTTTATCTGTTTTTTAAGTCATAATTACCGTTTATTTATTATTTATTTATTAATTGCCTTTAAAGCCCGAAATGTCCCTTAAATGTTCCTGCTGAGATCCACAGATGGTGACCCATCAGCAGAAATCTGCTTTTTGCATTTTCTGAGCCATAAATTAAAAGCTCTCACTGTTTTCTTTCTTATCTTGGTAATTTATGGTAATTATTATATAGATTTATGATAAACTTATTATTTAAATAAATATTTTTTCTGTTTACTTTAAATACAACCTCCTTACTTCTGCAGCTCTGTTTTATGGTTTATTATTGTTGTTGTTGTTTATATTTTATACATGTTGCTTTTATTTGCTTAACATTTTTAACTGAAGTGTTTCTCTCATGGGGAAGCTGTGACTGCTCAGTCTGCAGGATTGTTGCCGTGGTGATAGCCCTCATCTGGATGGTGGGGTCCTGCACCGCAGCCTTATGGCTGGGGAGCGGGACCTCTACCTGTCCTGATCTGGGAGGTTTCCAGTGACTGAGTGGGATGGCTGCTGGTGTGAACGAATCTCATGCATATCGTTACAGCAGATGTTTCTTTCCATACTGATATTAGTTAAAGACAGAAGGGAGGGGGGGGTGAATGATCCTGTGTGTTTATAAGTGAAACACTTTGTGCCCCTCGTTGTATGAAAAGGGCTTTATAAATAAATTTTGATTAGATAATTTATAGTAATAATTTATGAATGCTAATTCTGACATTTGTTTACTGCCTTTTCTTGCTCCGTTAAGGGCTCTGTAACACAGTTCAAAACTGCTCTAAAGAATGAAGCCCGATTGGCTCATTTTAACGTCACATCCTACTCTGCAGGAACACAGTCTGCCATGAGAGTGAAAGACTCTGACCATTTTAAAATCATTTCAGGAGGAACAGTGAGACAGGCAAGACAACACTATGCTATAAATAGATTTTACACATCCTCTCCGTGTTTAAAAGTGATCAGAGTTTACATAATGACCCATTTCTTGGCTGAATGTAGCTTCATATTTACCAGAAATGAGTGAATCATTAAAGTTCAATGACTAAAATGTCAAACTATACTTGTAACAGAGAATCATAAATCGACTTCTAGTCCCAGAACAACATGAAACCATAGCAGCCTCTAAAGGACGCGAGCAGAAGAAGCAAAGCCGGCATAAAAGTTAGGATCAGAGTGAAATCCAGGTCGGGATGAGAGCGGAGAGTCAGGAAGTCAGTTGTAATGCTCCTGTGTAGATGGAGTGTGTGCTTCCAGTGCTGATGTTTCTGTTTTACCAAGCAGAAACCTTAAAAGTGAAGCCTATGTGGAAGTGTCAAAAACTGCAGTTCCCCCTTCATCCACTAGGGGCTCCAAAACAGAGCGAATCCCCATAGACTCCCATGTTAAAAAGACCAACTTCACAGTAGAAATAAACATGTTTACAGCAGAAATAAACATGTTTACAGCCTGGTACAAAAATCCATTTTAGGTTTAATAGGTCAGGTTTACCTTCATGACAACTGTGGGGGGAGTGAATTTTTTTTCTAACTCGCCCGTTTAAAAGTAATTTAATCTCAAAATTTGGCATATTTAGGGGCGTGCCTTTTTGATTGACAGGTACCCGATCTCCCGCTTCAAGAAGGAGGAGGAATGTAGAACAACCGCGGTTTTTAGGCAGTTAACAACGTGACTTAGCTTTAGCTTGCTTAACTCTGTTAGCCTGTTAGTTCTGGGTTAGCTTAGATAGCTCTTAGCGACAGGCAGGTCGGAGTTTGATGGATGCCAATCATCCACCATCACAGCCTCCCTCTCAGCTCCACCTCTTTGCCCATTTTTGTATTTTCCCAGAGAGACGATACACATGATGCTGCCAAGATGGCGACGGTAGGAACCGCCCACCGAGCTTCAATTCAGCTCTTCAGAAACCTATGGGTGACGTCACGGAGGGTCCGTCTATCTTTTTATATATATTCTATGGTTTATACATAAATGTTTTAGTACTTACTCGGACCATTTCTGACAGGCAGTGTCGCTTGAGCTCTCGTTGGAAAATGTTCCATCTGGACATTGCTGGCAAACCGTGTCATGTGTTTGATCACCTGAAAACCAAATGGGATTTTTGTTTTAAAACATTCAAGAACAAAGGCAAAAGAAAAGATGAACAGCCAGATAGCAGTTGTGTTTGGGCCAAATCTGGGTCATTTTAGGCCCTTCTGGAAGTGTTCTATGGGCAAGAAGTGGACCCAGATATCAGTTGCCAGCTTGGCTTGGTCTCCTGTGGGCCACATGTGGTCCAGGTGTCCAGTTGTGGGCCTGGATGTGGATTTGGGTTAAGATTTTCTGGGCCAGAAGAAGCCTTCTTCTGGCAGTTTCCTGCCACATGTGGTGGTCATGTGACCAAGTTTCTGCAGCCACACTCGCATTTAGTCTGCTGTGCAAGTCAAAGCCAAGCGGGGCTGGATTTATACTAACCTTATAATGCTGAATATTTCATATCTAATACAGTTTCAGAGAAATTTTGATTGACTTTAAGGTAAAAGTTTGACTGAAAAACGCAGATTCTTGTCTTCTGCCCCCTGGTGGATACAAATATTTACACATGGATGCACTACAATGATTTGGACATATACCATGATAATAAACTGTAAATATACAACTATTATCGTTGTTAATCATTATTTACATTTTGTCAAACGACCGTAGGGGGTTTGCAGGTCTTTCCATTTAACACTGTTTAGTTTATTAGCAGTAGTTTAACTAAAATCTCATCAGCGGGACGAGATTTTACTCTCAGTGTATGCAAGGTAGCCATGTAGCGTTATTTCTTGGTTTTCTACTTGCGGCAGAGGATTTTCCACAGCTTTTTAAAGCGTTTCTCTATTATTTCCTTTTTTAATTCATTGTAAAAACAAAAAAAAAAAACTTGCGTTTCGCTGCTGTTCGCGTCATACCGCGCCATTTTTACCGGAAATGAACCGGTCACATGACCCCTCACATCCCGTCTGCACATGGGTAAATACTAAAGTGTTACTATTAAACTTCTACAATGTACTTTTACATCAACACATCTGAAAAGCACCTCATAAGAGCACAAAAATTTGTGATATTCGAGAAGTTTTTCTTAATGTAGATGTTTCTATTAGCGTGTTTTTATGCCAATATTTCAGTTTTGTGCAATTCTATGTGTACTGGAAACGCAGCAAGAGTGTCGCTTGCTGACTCCTTTTTCCGACCTGATTAAATCACTTTAAGCAAATCTTGTGACAAGGCCTTTATGTGGCCCTTTAACAACATTATCATGTTGACTTCTGCTTCATGGGGAGAGAAGAACTACCAGACTGTGTTCAACAGGGTTTTGGGAAAAGTTTTTAATATAAAATGATGTAAAATGTCTCAAACATGTGTATTTAATGTGTCATGTTCGGCTTTATGGGGTGGAAAAAAACAAATAAACTACGGTACCTTTGGTTTGAACCCCAGATCCAGGCCCACACTTAGTGTGTTGTATGCAGGTGATGCATTCCACGCTCGAGCAGTGAAATCCCACTTTGCAGAGGCAGGTGGTTCTTTTGGTACGATCATGGATGGCAATCTGAAAGTTTTTATCTGGGAGAAAAAAGGTTTCCAGTAAACACAAACACGTCATCACAAAACAATCATGTTTCTGCAAAGCGTCAGGTTGTCTTACTTGGGTCGCAGTACGGCTGACGAAGGCATTTGGAGGAATTTGTGTTTTTGTCCATATATTCGTTTTTGTCGCACGGTTCACAAACGGGAGCCTTGCAGGCGCTTTGCGGCAACATCTTTTTCCCTGCAAAGCCAGTTGTTATTGGTTATTTTTCTCAAGAATGTGTGAAAAATCAGCTTCAAGGTTAAAACAGAGACACAGCTGGAATGTCGTTCTGCTCAAGACAAATCTACAACCAGATTGTTTTCTTAGCATGTTAAATAAAAAGGGGCCTGACACAACCTGGATTTGCCCAAAAGTGACTACATCAATAAAACAGCACCCCCCCAACACCAATTATCCAAACAGTTTAGCCTATATAATGTGGAGCTTTGGTTTCATTTTGCAAAAGCAAACAAAAAATTTATTTTCAACTTCTTTGAACAATAATTCTTGACTTAACTGTGTCATCATATAGTTTAACATTTAAAACAAATGTACAAAAACTGATCAAAGTAGGAGTGGAAAGTGAATTTGGGGTATCTAAACAGTCATTTAATGATAAGAAAGTAAATAATTAATACTGTATGAGCAGTTTCTTTTAAGCAGTCCAATATCAGCATAAGGTGGCGCCATTTTACCGAGCTTCCCACCAACTGCCGTGAAGCTAAAGCAAAATGCTTCAATTTCCGTGCTAATGGTGTAAAAATACTGTTTGAGAAACAAAAACCAAAAGCCAAAAACAACAGCTTGTGATAAATTTAGGAAGGAGGAAAATAAAAAGAAAACTGGGTCGAGTTTGACCTCCTCCAGGCTAAGCTAGCAGATGCTACGTCTACCATGACCATTAGCATCCATATGAGATCTTCTGGTCCTGCCTTCACCAGTTAATGTTTTACGCTGAAAATTGATGTTAGATGTGGAAAGAAAACAGCCGACTTCAGCTCAAAGATGACAGCTGAAGACATTCGTCCCTCCAGGTTGTTTTTTTTTTAGACTCAAACAGCAAATTAAAAGCCTGTTTGGACTATTTTTCTGTTTGACCGTACACAAATATTTAAAAATAATAACAGAAAAATCTATTAAATTGTTTAAGAATGTAAGTTGGATCAGAAAGCAGCACAGCACAGTTTAGGGGCTACAGATGTGAAAGCTTAAGGGGTGTTGGCTCTTTGGAAACCAGGGGGAATTACTCCAAACTATGCAAAGCAAAGGGGCTTTCTAGTGCTGGGGAAAAGTGCAACTAAGAGAAAGTAAAAGTAAATTCTGGTGTTGAATAAATGCCTTCTTTCTTTAGTTAATGGCTTCACCACGTGCACAGTTGTGTTTAGGTGTTTACGTACCTCGATCACACAGCAGGCAGCATTCTCCATCTTTCTCATATTCCCACTGCGGGTCACAGTAGGACTGCGCCGCGGCCGTGGCCTGCAGAGGGGAGTGGGGGGGGGGGGGGGGGGGGGGGGGTGAGGTGGGGGGCGTGACACGTTTTCACTTCATGCATTAACAGTTTGGCAGATACTACAGATCTAATGCGACTTCCTCGCGACAGACTGAGAGGGGCGTGTTGGAAAGTCCCAAACATTCAGCAGACTCTGAGCTCCAAAAGCAGCATTTACGCCTCTTTCCTTCAGTATTCACCGCGTTTAACTCTTAAAAGGTTTATTTTGAACATCAGGAATGACACAATATTCACGCCAACCTAAAGGCTGCCTGGAAACCGAAAGTGAAAGTAAGACAGGGAGTGGTGTTTATGGAAAATGCGCGGTTTTGACCAAAACTCGAGCTTCAAAAGAACATTACAGCTTAAAATACAAAATGATTGCCAGGAAAAGTGATTTATATTAAATAACAACGAAACAATTGAATGAAAAACGATGAGAAAGCCTTTTAGTGTACATCTGTGTTTTATAAAAGTGCGCCACAATGAAGGGTTTACTCACCGTAAAAACACAAACGGTGAGCAGCAGGTAGAACCGCATCTTTAAGTCTCCCAGTTCGGCTTCTGTGTCTCTCTCCTGGTTTATCACAGACGATCAGGACCTACAATGAGCTGAAGAGCAGCCTCCTCCTTCACCTCCTTTTGTACGGGGAAGGAGGAGCTCTGGTGGGGTTTACCCCTGTGTGTGTGTGTGTGTGTGTGTGTGTGTGT
>NC_136622.1:34759997-34832497 GCF_933228915.1 Telmatherina bonti
CATATACATATATATACATATATATATATATATATACATATACATAAACATTATATATATATATATATATATATATATATATGTTTATATATATGTATATATATATATATATATATATATGTATATATATATATATGTATATATATGTATATATATATGTATATATATATATATATATATATATTACATATTACATATATATATACATATATATACATATACATATAATATATATATATATATATATATATATATATATATATATATATATATATATATATATATATATATATATATATATATTTTTAGATGTCATTAAATTACACAATTGTTTTATTTATAGTTTTATGAATTAGCAAACGGCATAGTGATAGAGTGGAGTTGATACTTTAATATCAGCCAGTGAAAATATGGGATGTCATACTTCTCGGTGTACTGAGGTACCACTCTGCTGATACAAAATATGCCTTTTTTCTTCACTTGTGAGAGTTTTAGACAATAAAACTGTGTGTGAAGCTCAGATACGTTTTTCTTCTGAGTGACATGATCAAGGCAGCCTATCAGACGTCGATGATGATGATGATGCTCCTGTTAGTGAGAATGATGTTTTGATATTTTACAGTTCTCAATGCGGGTTATAGCACATTAATATATTTATCAAATTACTTTAATATATATTTTTAAATTTTCTATTGAATAAATGGGAAGACTCACATTAATCTGTCTTTTAACTACTTCATCACTTTAAAAAGATTCATTTTATTAGTTTTGTTTCATATCTCATAAGTATCAATGTTTATCATATTAAAGACATCTCTTTCAAGTACTGACATCTCCAGTTTTATTTATATTCCATACTGTCCTTGTAGAAAAGAGATCAATGCACACTGTACAGTTATGATTCTCCTAAATGGGGCAAGAAGTATCTGTATCGATATCGGTGTTGGTGTAATGGTGCCATAAACTACTGGCATCATGACGACAGGAAAGGTTTTGCTATCATTTATCCCTACTCTAAATAAATAACTAAAATTCACACTTATCGCATAAATAAAGTATAAAATATGAAGCTGAAATAAAAAACAAATTGATTTTTTTTTTTATCTGTTTACCCGCTTGGTACCAGATGTCCTGTGAGCAAGACTTTATAAATAAAGATATTTAACTCAGTCTCCTGTCAGAGTCCCGACATGGAGAGCTGAGGCTCTTGAGATGTGAATGATATCAAACTTCAGACATGAAATATTCAGAAAACAAAGTTAAAAATGCCGTTTTTCTTCAAAGTAAAACTGCACCAGTAACAGTGATACATGATCGACGGTCCAGTATAAGTAGTCCAGTCTTGTTTCCATACAAGCCTGTTTTCGGTGCAGCCAGCAGGGTTTGAAGAGGTGAAATCCTGCCGCTGTGAGGTGTGCATGACAGCAACCAGCGTGTGAATGAAAGCCTTTGAACCCACGCTGAAAACCACAGAGCAGCAGCCGCTCATGTGAGACGCAGTTTCGCTTCCAGCACACTGTAACCGCACGGCTGCAGATGGCGCGAGAGACGGCGGTGTGAAACCTGTACAGTTTCTCAGCCCACACTGGACTTACCGCATGTGGTGTCAGACGTCTTTGTTCCAGTTTTCTCTACTTCTTCATGTCTGGAATCACATCTGAAAACAAAACGACAGCGGAGCAGCATTAAAGGACGAGTCTCCTGCTTCACATCGTTGTCAAACCTCTGACTTGTCTTGATGCATTTTATCTGTTTTTTAAGTCATAATTACCGTTTATTTATTATTTATTTATTAATTGCCTTTAAAGCCCGAAATGTCCCTTAAATGTTCCTCCTGAGATCCACAGATGGTGACCCATCAGCAGAAATCTGCTTTTTGCATTTTCTGAGCCATAAATTAAAAGCTCTCACTGTTTTCTTTCTTATCTTGGTAATTTATGGTAATTATTATATAGATTTATGATAAACTTATTATTTAAATAAATATTTTTTCTGTTTACTTTAAATACAACCTCCTTACTTCTGCAGCTCTGTTTTATGGTTTATTATTGTTGTTGTTTATATTTTATACATGTTGCTTTTATTTGTTTAACATTTTTAACTGAAGTGTTTCTCTCATGGGGAAGCTGTGACTGCTCAGTCTGCAGGATTGTTGCCGTGGTGATAGCCCTCATCTGGATGGTGGGGTCCTGCACCGCAGCCTTATGGCTGGGGAGCGGGACCTCTACCTGTCCTGATCTGGGAGGTTTCCAGTGACTGAGTGGGATGGCTGCTGGTGTGAACAAATCTCATGCATATCGTTACAGCAGATGTTTCTTTCCATACTGATATTAGTTAAAGACAGAAGGGGGGGGGGGGTGAATGATCCTGTGTGTTTATAAGTGAAACACTTTGTGCCCCTCGTTGTATGAAAAGGGCTTTATAAATAAATTTTGATTAGATAATTTATAGTAATAATTTATGAATGCTAATTCTGACATTTGTTTACTGCCTTTTCTTGCTCCGTTAAGGGCTCTGTAACACAGTTCAAAACTGCTCTAAAGAATGAAGCCCGATTGGCTCATTTTAACGTCACATCCTACTCTGCAGGAACACAGTCTGCCATGAGAGTGAAAGACTCTGACCATTTTAAAATCATTTCAGGAGGAACAGTGAGACAGGCAAGACAACACTATGCTATAAATAGATTTTACACATCCTCTCCGTGTTTAAAAGTGATCAGAGTTTACATAATGACCCATTTCTTGGCTGAATGTAGCTTCATATTTACCAGAAATGAGTGAATCATTAAAGTTCAATGACTAAAATGTCAAACTATACTTGTAACAGAGAATCATAAATCAACTTCTAGTCCCAGAACAACATGAAACCATAGCAGCCTCTAAAGGACGCGAGCAGAAGAAGCAAAGCCGGCATAAAAGTTAGGATCAGAGTGAAATCCAGGTCGGGATGAGAGCGGAGAGTCAGGAAGTCAGTTGTAATGCTCCTGTGTAGATGGAGTGTGTGCTTCCAGTGCTGATGTTTCTGTTTTACCAAGCAGAAACCTTAAAAGTGAAGCCTATGTGGAAGTGTCAAAAACTGCAGTTCCCCCTTCATCCACTAGGGGCTCCAAAACAGAGCGAATCCCCATAGACTCCCATGTTAAAAAGACCAACTTCACAGTAGAAATAAACATGTTTACAGCAGAAATAAACATGTTTACAGCCTGGTACAAAAATCCATTTTAGGTTTAATAGGTCAGGTTTACCTTCATGACAACTGTGGGGGGAGTGAATTTTTTTTCTAACTCGCCCGTTTAAAAGTAATTTAATCTCAAAATTTGGCATATTTAGGGGCGTGCCTTTTTGATTGACAGGTACCCGATCTCCCGCTTCAAGAAGGAGGAGGAATGTAGAACAACCGCGGTTTTTAGGCAGTTAACAACGTGACTTAGCTTTAGCTTGCTTAACTCTGTTAGCCTGTTAGTTCTGGGTTAGCTTAGATAGCTCTTAGCGACAGGCAGGTCGGAGTTTGATGGATGCCAATCATCCACCATCACAGCCTCCCTCTCAGCTCCACCTCTTTGCCCATTTTTGTATTTTCCCAGAGAGACGATACACATGATGCTGCCAAGATGGCGACGGTAGGAACCGCCCACCGAGCTTCAATTCAGCTCTTCAGAAACCTATGGGTGACGTCACGGAGGGTCCGTCTATCTTTTTATATATATTCTATGGTTTATACATAAATGTTTTAGTACTTACTCGGACCATTTCTGACAGGCAGTGTCGCTTGAGCTCTCGTTGGAAAATGTTCCATCTGGACATTGCTGGCAAACCGTGTCATGTGTTTGATCACCTGAAAACCAAATGGGATTTTTGTTTTAAAACATTCAAGAACAAAGGCAAAAGAAAAGATGAACAGCCAGATAGCAGTTGTGTTTGGGCCAAATCTGGGTCATTTTAGGCCCTTCTGGAAGTGTTCTATGGGCAAGAAGTGGACCCAGATATCAGTTGCCAGCTTGGCTTGGTCTCCTGTGGGCCACATGTGGTCCAGGTGTCCAGTTGTGGGCCTGGATGTGGATTTGGGTTAAGATTTTCTGGGCCAGAAGAAGCCTTCTTCTGGCAGTTTCCTGCCACATGTGGTGGTCATGTGACCAAGTTTCTGCAGCCACACTCGCATTTAGTCTGCTGTGCAAGTCAAAGCCAAGCGGGGCTGGATTTATACTAACCTTATAATGCTGAATATTTCATATCTAATACAGTTTCAGAGAAATTTTTTTTTTTTTTTTTTTTTTTTTTTTTTTTTTTTTGTCTTGTCCAGCATTTAAGCAAGCAGACTGATGTTCTGGATGCTGTGTTCTGCTGAGCAAATTTATTTTGCCAAGGGGAACTTTTGTAGATGTAATGATCCCCTTGTATTTCTTGATTCTTATTTTATTTTTCAATTTGTTTTGGATAATAGCTTGTATTACAGAGTTTATGCTACTGGACCCGACCGGAAAGGACAGGAAAGGGGCAGAAAGAGAACAGAAAAGAGAACATAAAAAAAACAAAAAAAAAAAAAAAAGAAAGAGATCAATGCATACATGTATATGCACATACATACCCACCTACATATATATGTATATACACTCGCACATACATTATATATATACATATATACATACATACATACATATACACATACATACACATGCATACACACACGTACACATACATGCATACATAAAGATAGATATACATACATACATATACACATACATACACACACATATATATATATATATACATATACATATATACACATATACATACTCACATACACACACATACCCACCCACACACATAAATATATACACCCACACAAGCCAACTCTAGATTCGTGGAGAACAAAACCGTTGACAATCATGAAGACCAGAAACTAGCAAGTTAAGTCAAAAAGACAGAAAGAGAGGTACCTGCTGTTAGTGAATAAACTTGCTGGATGACTCAGTGACTGTGACACATGCAGAACATTCATGCAGAACATTCAGAGTGGAACGTGTTTAGAGAAGAGTGATCATGCCAATGTGACCCCGCCCGCCTACAGCTAGAGGAAGGCCAGGAGAACCCAGAGACCCGGGTAACCGACAGTCACCGACAGTTTCAGAGAAATTTTGATTGACTTTAAGGTAAAAGTTTGACTGAAAAACGCAGATTCTTGTCTTCTGCCCCCTGGTGGATACAAATATTTACACATGGATGCACTACAATGATTTGGACATATACCATGATAATAAACTGTAAATATACAACTATTATCGTTGTTAATCATTATTTACATTTTGTCAAACGACCGTAGGGGGTTTGCAGGTCTTTCCATTTAACACTGTTTAGTTTATTAGCAGTAGTTTAACTAAAATCTCATCAGCGGGACGAGATTTTACTCTCAGTGTATGCAAGGTAGCCATGTAGCGTTATTTCTTGGTTTTCTACTTGCGGCAGAGGATTTTCCACAGCTTTTTAAAGCGTTTCTCTATTATTTCCTTTTTTAATTCATTGTAAAAACAAAAAAAAAACCTTGCGTTTCGCTGCTGTTCGCGTCATACCGCGCCATTTTTACCGGAAATGAACCGGTCACATGACCCCTCACATCCCGTCTGCACATGGGTAAATACTAAAGTGTTACTATTAAACTTCTACAATGTACTTTTACATCAACACATCTGAAAAGCACCTCATAAGAGCACAAAAATTTGTGATATTCGAGAAGTTTTTCTTAATGTAGATGTTTCTATTAGCGTGTTTTTATGCCAATATTTCAGTTTTGTGCAATTCTATGTGTATTGGAAACGCAGCAAGAGTGTCGCTCGCTGACTCCTTTTTCCGACCTGATTAAATCACTTTAAGCAAATCTTGTGACAAGGCCTTTATGTGGCCCTTTAACAACATTATCATGTTGACTTCTGCTTCATGGGGAGAGAAGAACTACCAGACTGTGTTCAACAGGGTTTTGGGAAAAGTTTTTAATATAAAATGATGTAAAATGTCTCAAACATGTGTATTTAATGTGTCATGTTCGGCTTTATGGGGTGGAAAAAAACAAATAAACTACGGTACCTTTGGTTTGAACCCCAGATCCAGGCCCACACTTAGTGTGTTGTATGCAGGTGATGCATTCCACGCTCGAGCAGTGAAATCCCACTTTGCAGAGGCAGGTGGTTCTTTTGGTACGATCATGGATGGCAATCTGAAAGTTTTTATCTGGGAGAAAAAAGGTTTCCAGTAAACACAAACACGTCATCACAAAACAATCATGTTTCTGCAAAGCGTCAGGTTGTCTTACTTGGGTCGCAGTACGGCTGACGAAGGCATTTGGAGGAATTTGTGTTTTTGTCCATATATTCGTTTTTGTCGCACGGTTCACAAACGGGAGCCTTGCAGGCGCTTTGCGGCAACATCTTTTTCCCTGCAAAGCCAGTTGTTATTGGTTATTTTTCTCAAGAATGTGTGAAAAATCAGCTTCAAGGTTAAAACAGAGACACAGCTGGAATGTCGTTCTGCTCAAGACAAATCTACAACCAGATTGTTTTCTTAGCATGTTAAATAAAAAGGGGCCTGACACAACCTGGATTTGCCCAAAAGTGACTACATCAATAAAACAGCACCCCCCCAACACCAATTATCCAAACAGTTTAGCCTATATAATGTGGAGCTTTGGTTTCATTTTGCAAAAGCAAACAAAAAATTTATTTTCAACTTCTTTGAACAATAATTCTTGACTTAACTGTGTCATCATATAGTTTAACATTTAAAACAAATGTACAAAAACTGATCAAAGTAGGAGTGGAAAGTGAATTTGGGGTATCTAAACAGTCATTTAATGATAAGAAAGTAAATAATTAATACTGTATGAGCAGTTTCTTTTAAGCAGTCCAATATCAGCATAAGGTGGCGCCATTTTACCGAGCTTCCCACCAACTGCCGTGAAGCTAAAGCAAAATGCTTCAATTTCCGTGCTAATGGTGTAAAAATACTGTTTGAGAAACAAAAACCAAAAGCCAAAAAACAACAGCTTGTGATAAATTTAGGAAGGAGGAAAATAAAAAGAAAACTGGGCCGAGTTTGACCTCCTCCAGGCTAAGCTAGCAGATGCTACGTCTACCATGACCATTAGCATCCATATGAGATCTTCTGGTCCTGCCTTCACCAGTTAATGTTTTACGCTGAAAATTGATGTTAGATGTGGAAAGAAAACAGCCGACTTCAGCTCAAAGATGACAGCTGAAGACATTCGTCCCTCCAGGTTGTTTTTTTTTTAGACTCAAACAGCAAATTAAAAGCCTGTTTGGACTATTTTTCTGTTTGACCGTACACAAATATTTAAAAATAATAACAGAAAAATCTATTAAATTGTTTAAGAATGTAAGTTGGATCAGAAAGCAGCACAGCACAGTTTAGGGGCTACAGATGTGAAAGCTTAAGGGGTGTTGGCTCTTCGGAAACCAGGGGGAATTACTCCAAACTATGCAAAGCAAAGGGGCTTTCTAGTGCTGGGGAAAAGTGCAACTAAGAGAAAGTAAAAGTAAATTCTGGTGTTGAATAAATGCCTTCTTTCTTTAGTTAATGGCTTCACCACGTGCACAGTTGTGTTTAGGTGTTTACGTACCTCGATCACACAGCAGGCAGCATTCTCCATCTTTCTCATATTCCCACTGCGGGTCACAGTAGGACTGCGCCGCGGCCGTGGCCTGCAGAGGGGAGTGGGGGGGGGGGTGAGGTGGGGGGCGTGACACGTTTTCACTTCATGCATTAACAGTTTGGCAGATACTACAGATCTAATGCGACTTCCTCGCGACAGACTGAGAGGGGCGTGTTGGAAAGTCCCAAACATTCAGCAGACTCTGAGCTCCAAAAGCAGCATTTACGCCTCTTTCCTTCAGTATTCACCGCGTTTAACTCTTAAAAGGTTTATTTTGAACATCAGGAATGACACAATATTCACGCCAACCTAAAGGCTGCCTGGAAACCGAAAGTGAAAGTAAGACAGGGAGTGGTGTTTATGGAAAATGCGCGGTTTTGACCAAAACTCGAGCTTCAAAAGAACATTACAGCTTAAAATACAAAATGATTGCCAGGAAAAGTGATTTATATTAAATAACAACGAAACAATTGAATGAAAAACGATGAGAAAGCCTTTTAGTTGTACATCTGTGTTTTATAAAAGTGCGCCACAATGAAGGGTTTACTCACCGTAAAAACACAAACGGTGAGCAGCAGGTAGAACCGCATCTTTAAGTCTCCCAGTTCGGCTTCTGTGTCTCTCTCCTGGTTTATCACAGACGATCAGGACCTACAATGAGCTGAAGAGCAGCCTCCTCCTTCACCTCCTTTTGTACGGGGAAGGAGGAGCTCTGGTGGGGTTTACCCCTGTGTGTGTGTGTGTGTGTGTGTGTGTGTGTTTTCTCACTTGACCGTTTCCTGTAAAGTCCTTTCAGATGAAAAATTCAGCATCAACGTGACTAATGAGCCACCATGTGAAACATGGAGCCACTGAAAGAAAAGTTTATATTTAATTTAGCTGTAAAAACAGGACAAAAGTTGTGTTTTATACTTTTATTTCTGAAGCAAAGCAGCTGAATGGGAATAAAGCCAACTTTAAACTGTCAGATTTATTCTGGTTGTTCTAGTTTACCTGTTTCTTCATGTCCTGACATGGTTTAATGTTTCCTAAATTACCCTGAAAAATGATTTTATACTTTTTAAATGAACTGTTTCACAACTAAACATGAAAACATGGAAGCTGTGAAATTAACAGGGGAGGAGAAATAACTTGTTCTTCATTTGCATGGACGATAATAACCCAACTATAAATGTTATAATCTGTACAGCAGAACTTCCAAAGAACAGCACAGGGATTTTATTGTTTTCTTCTTGGCCACCAGTGTTTGGTGGGTTTCCCCACCACTTTTTCACGCTGGGCATTTCCACGTACGTCGCTGTGGTTGAGGATTCCCCTCGTCTCTGCTACAAGAGTTCCTCCTTCCCTGAACATTTCAGGGCTGAAAGTGAGAATTCTCCTTCAGGGAGTTACGTTACAGGTACCGGAAGAAGCCAGGAAGCACGGAGCGCTTTCTTGGCTGCAAGTTGCAGATTCCTTCTTCAAGTTCACATTAGAAATGAAATAGTTGCTCTGTGAATGACAAAATATGATATTTAGATTTATGTTTTATAAACTCCAGATTGTTTTCTTTCCTTTGTTTTTCTCTGTGTGTAGAGAAAACTAAAACATTTGGCAAATTACATAAAACTAAAGGAACAGACCGCACAACATAGATTTCCTCCTCTGTTCTCATCGGATTTTCAGGGAAAAATAACAGTTCAATTCAGTTTAACACATTTTCCTGACTTTCAATCTTTATTTTTCAGTTTTGTTTTAAAGACAGTTCAGTCTTAGATAGAAAATTCAGTGGAAACTGAAGACCATTCGTTCATTAAATACACTCTACTGCTAGATACACCCTGTGAGTTTCACGCCGGACCTCCTTTTGACATCCAACTGCCTTAATCAGTGTCACAGATGCAAAAGAATGCCCTCATTGGCCTCTTTTCCCTTCAGAACTGCCCTAATGCTTGGTTTCATAGGCTCAACAAGGTGTTGGAAATGTTCCTCAGAGGTTTTGCTCCATCATGACATGAAGATTCACACGGTTGCTGCACATCATGATGAGAATCTCCCGTTCCACCTCATCCCAAAGCTGCTCTGTTGGATGTAGATCTGGTGACTGTGGAGCCGTTGGAGGACAGTGAACTCATCGTCATGGTGGAGATGATGTGAGCTTTGTGACATGGTGCATCATCCTGCTGGAAGTTTCCATCAGAAGATGCTACACTGTGCTCAGAAAGGGATGGACATGGTCAGCAGCAGGACTCAGGTAGACTGTACTGGTTAAACCAGGTCATGTTGGTAAGATGTGGAAGAATATTCATGTTTCCATTTAATTCTCCAATGAAGAATAAAGAATTTAAGAAGAAGGAAAAGAAAAGAATTATGGAATTTATCATAAACATAAAGCTTAATGCAGAAAACCCACTTCCTGCTTGACTCAGAAGTCGCTGAACCATTTTCAACTTGATCCTTTTCTTGCCTTAGCCTCTCTGATTAATCTGCCAATTCCCACTTCTGTGCAATAAATGACCAGAAAATCTTTCTACGGCACGCTGAAACTTGTTCAGGAAAATACCACCTGGGGGGGGCAGGGTGGTTCTGGTAACTAGATAATGGCCTGTAATTATCAGTTTTCCCTCAGGGAGTCTCCAGGGTTCTTTTCTTTTATATACTTCCTCTATTCCTGTGGCTTTACACTTCATTTCCATCCTTTGTATCCTGTTTGACTGGGTGCATGAGATTAAATGACAGACTGCCCCACTTCTTAGCAACAAATATTGTGGGATTTATTGTTTCTGTGTTTTAATAAAGGGACTATTCCATGGAGGGAAGGGAACAAGAAATGGCTGCCTGTAGCACAACCTGGTAACACCTGCATCCAACTGGACTCGCAGCATCTGAACTGCATCCATCTATGATGTCTTCTGCTGTTTGATTTCTTGCTTGTGTTGTTCTCACTCTCATATGTAAGTCACTTTTGATAAGAGCGTCTGCTTAATGGCTATAGAATAGAATAGAGTAGAATAGAATAGAATAGATGCGCAGAAGAAGCAAATATTTGAGTCTTACTCCTTTTATGAAAAAACATTTTAATAGAAATTTTACAAATTTCAGCAGCCAAATAATTTCAAATATAAAATCACTTTTCTTTTTTCTGGTAACAATCATCTCTTCAGGCTTCAACATCACGTAAACCATCTAGACTAACATATTTTCTGACTCAGCGGTTTATGTGAAGTAAAAAGAATCTTAAAAATGTCTTTTAAATCATCATTAATCCGCCCCACGTGTGCCCCCCCCCCCCCCCCCCCCCAAATGCCACTATTAAAAAGAAAAGGGACACTTTTTTAGATAAATAAACTCAGGAAGACGTTGATGTGACTTCGGCGTGGACAGCAGTGATGTGTTACTTGCGAGCTCTAAGTGCTGATTTGTGGTAATGAACAGGAGAAGAGTCTAAGCTGCCTTTCCATTACATTTTTTCGCAAAATAAAAGTGACATTCGTAAGTTTCGACAAACAACAATTGTGATTTGCAGATGTTTCCATTGAACAGTGTTTAGTGCAATAGCCTCAGTTCTCATAAATTCTCGTACAGTTCACTACATTTTACAAGAATTCTGACTTATGCAATGTAGCGATTATGCACTATTGGAAGCCATGTAGTGTTATTTTGGGTTTTTCTACTTGCTGCGAAGAATTTGCTACAGCTTTTCTAAGCTTTTCTTCCTCTTTTTCTTTTTCCAAAACTCTGAAATTTGCTGATGTTTGTTCCGTACCGCACCATCTATACTGGATATAAATGGTCCAGGGACACGTAAATGCGAAAAAGTGTTTCCATTACACTTTTGTGATACATTTCGATATGGAAACATCTGAAAAACCACCTCATGACAGCTTAAAAACTTTTTTAGTGATATTCAAAAATTTTTTTTTCTTTTAAATGGAGGTGTTTCCATTTCCGTGTATTTATTGCAGTATTTAGTTTTTGGGCAATTCTAGGTGTGATGGAAATGCATATTCTAGTCTTTAGACGGGGAGGAGCTTTCTGATGGGCATTCCTTACAACCAATCACAAGTAAGAAAAGACCTGGGTCATACCTTCATCAAATTAAATTTTATCCATGAAGCACTTTTCATGACAAAAAAGCAACATAAAGTCCATCCACATCAGGAGCCAGCCCACCAATGACCACAGAAACCACCACAATCATGGCAGGGTCCCCATCACAGCCATAGGGCTGCAGTGCAGGACCCCAGCCATCTAGCAGAAACCCTGCAGCCTGAACAGGCGGAGTAGTGGTACAGGCCAGATGCGATACAATAAAAAAAAAAAATAAAAAACAATGTTTAAAAGATAAAACATCTATGACAACAGCACATAGAATACATAAATACTCTACATGAAATTACAGGAAAAGCCGTCGAGGAACTGGACCTATGTGAGCTTCAGTCAGCAGTCTCGGAGGCAAACATCATGGGAAGCACACAGAAGAGGCAAACAGCTGGACATATAGTTGTCAACCTTTATTTTCCATACTCAACGAACCAACCCGACGGATTAAAACTGCCTGCTTATATAACCAAGCTTAACTGGACCATACCATTCCCCCAGGTTTCCAAAACAGCTATATACACAGAAAACACAAAAATATTTACATTAACATTTTAACAGAAACTATACATATATTTACATAGCTCTAACCACCCCAACAATCATACTTAAATTATCCAGCCCCTGATTAACCTCACACTAAAAATCCATTCTCCACAAAATCCCCCTTCATTTACTCCACTGCTTCAGTTCCCTCCCCCCTGGAACCATTAAAAGGCGCCTGAACACCTGTGGTGTCTTTTCTCCATTACTCAGTCCTGGAAAGCAGAGACAATCAGAGGTAAGTAAAACATCAGTTTTCTTGCACATCCTTCAGGAGCCTTAAATCTACTTCACCCATTACTCCAGTCTTATCTTTACAGGGATGCCTAATATGGATGACTCCAGGTTTCTTCACACAAACACCATGAACCAACAAAACAATACAATAAACTCTATGTACTCATTTTACTACTTGTCTTACCAGTATAAAACATATTAAACCAATTTAACCAGTTGCCCAAATGTTTGCTGTCGTTAATCCATAAACCACAGTAGAGTCACAACATCTCATTGTGACAACCTAAACCAGAAGAAGTGAAGCCGTTGCCGACCAACTCCATAGTAAACCAATGTTTTAATGCTGGGATGCCACTGAGGTTCATGCAAGGCAGGTGTTCCAATATAATGCATTTTTTACAACACAATCCAAAAGGCTATTAAGATGATTCAAAAGCACAACATGCTTCTAGGAAGGATCCGCGAGTCAAAATGATTAAAACCGAATGCTTTATTTATCTGAGATTATGTTTTAAAGGGGCCGTTACACATGGCTATACATTATACAGAAAGTGTGCATGATTTAGCCGAAGCTAACTTCTATCCCTGTTCCCTCTGTAAGCAACCTCCACTGCTATACATCCCAACACAAAGCAGCGGCGTGAGAAAACACCATACATAAGTCAGAATCAGCTTTATTTGTCACTGAGCCCACGTCCCAGCACAACGAAATTATTCCAGTACAACCCGTCCAAGATTAGACAAAACAACACAAATGTGACGTCAGGCAGACTGAGGCCAATAAAGCTGTGCAATTCACCCCCAGAAAGGCATTTAAAGCATCTAACAGCTCAGAGTTGTGTGCAAATCTGTTCTAATAAAGTTTTATAACTGGTGTAAATAAAGTTCATAATTCTGTGACATTAACACAAAGCTAAATGACTAAAAGTTTGTTGGAAAGTATGATTTGTTGCATAAATTGGCCTTTAATCCTGTCACACTGATCATTATCTCATACAGCTGCAAACATGAAACAATGCAATAAAGTTTTAAATGATTAGTTTTCCATTTACAAACATAAATTCCTGCTTCAAATGATGTTTTTAGGCTTTTGCAAAGCAGCCGCAAGTTTAACATTTCCCAGTTATTTTCCTCTTTTAGATAAAAAAAAAAAAAAAGGGCAGAGAGTTTATAGATGGTCCTGCAAGTGAAGACATGTTGCCAGACCTGTTTGCAGTTTTGCAAAGAAGTCTCTGTATGTTGGGGGTGTGGTTGACTGCTACCTGACAGAAGTGTAACCTGAGCTAAAAGAAGGCGGAGATGGAGGAATTCTACAAATCACAGATCTTTCTTCTCGCTTGTTCAGAGCTCTGAAGAGGTTCTGTATGACAGACAAAACAAAACAAATCTCTGCATTACAGAAAAGGAACAGTTTGGTGGATTATACGCTGATATATGGACTTTGGTTTGAGATCTAAACACTTGTAATGCCAGGTTCAAAGACTAAAGCCACGACATCCACCATGGATACAAGCATGACAGACGTGCCGCAGGTAAGATTTTAGCTCTTGTTGCTCGTGCTGTTTGCTTACTAACAGCATCTGTTAAGCTTTCATTAAGACGGTAAACTTTAGCGGTTAACTTACAAATGAATTCATGATTCCAGAGAAAATGCTTCTGTTGCTTTCAGTGACGTCAGATGTGCGGCAAGTTTTATAGTTCAGTTTATGGTAATGCTTGAAACATTTCTTACTTCCTCAAATCAGCCTGACTTCCTTAATTTCAGTTCTTCCCCTGAGTGGGAGGGTTTATTTACTCCTCAGTCTTACAGACAATGACTGATTTGAGGAAGGTGTGTGTGTGTGTGTGTGTGTGTGTGTGTGTGTGTGTGCGCGCGCGCGCGCGTGTGTGTGCGCGTGCGCGTGTGTGCGTGTGCGTGTGTGTGTGTGTGCGTGTGTGTGTGTGTGTGTGTGTGTGTGTGTGTGTGTGCGTGCGTGTGTGTGTGTGTGTGTGTGCGTGTGTGTGTGTGTGTGTGTGTGTGTGTGTGTGTGTGTGTGTTGGAGATTAATTTCCCGTCACAATGATTCTGACTTCAGACTGTCATGCAGGACACGCACCGTGAAGCAGAAAAGTCCCTTTCACAGGCCTGACATTAAACTTTAAAGATGTCTTTGAGTGATGTCTGCAATCTTAATAATGGTTCCTGTAACTGGGTAAAATAGAGATGTTATATAAAACTACATGGATCCAGTGACCAACAATTTAATATCATCAATTCATCAATGAAATGATTACGTAACATTTATGGCTGGGTGATGTGGCAGAAGAAAAATGATCATAATATACGTTTTCATTTTGTCTGATCACTGTTTTTTTTTTTCTTTTTTTAAATCATCTGTAATGAAAACTAAAGAAACTTGACAATAATTTAACATTTTAAGAAAATACATATTTCAAACCAAACAAAATAAGATCATCATCAGAGTCTTAACTAACAAGAAGGATAAAATGTGTTTTGCTCAAACTGAGACATTTTAATTAGCATCACAAGAAAAGCAAATGTTTCTGAACACCCAGTGTGAAATATTCTTAAGCTACGGCTAAAATATCATCGGATTCACCATGAATAAAGATGTTAAATTTATATGCATTGAATTAATGTATTGCATTTTGGTATTTGAAAATATAATTACTGAGAAATACTGTTTGTACATGAAAGGAAAGAGTTTAATTCATTGATGCCGTTGCTTCCAGCTAAGCAACGAGATGCAGATGAGCATCATGCTAAAGGTGAAGAATGGAGAGATAACTATTGAGGAGGCTCTGGAACAAGCTAGAAAGGACAGAGAGACGCTACTCAGACAGAAGAACCCATCTAATAACGTAAGTTTTACCTGCACACACAGAACATTTATTTTAAGCAGGTTTATCTCCAGACAGTGTTTCTCACTGCTTTTTGTTAGACTTCTCCTCTTTCAGGTTATTGTTTTGATTTAGATTCTCACCCGCAGCTTT
The DNA here is from genome assembly GCF_933228915.1 of Telmatherina bonti. Classification (NCBI taxonomy): domain Eukaryota; kingdom Metazoa; phylum Chordata; class Actinopteri; order Atheriniformes; family Telmatherinidae; genus Telmatherina; species Telmatherina bonti. The sequence goes on from NC_136622.1 coordinate 34,775,514, forward strand.
TTGTTTGTTCCTCATTCAGTTCTGATATTGTTGTTCTTGGCAGCTGTTTTCAGTCACAGACATGTTTGTCCATGTTTAAAAGTCCATCACGCTGCATGTAGGATGGCATTATGATCCTCTGGAGTTGATAGTTCAATATCTGCCAGACAAAATATCAAATTTGCTGCTTTTCTGAGTGCCGAGACATTACCCTTCTTAAACAAAGCATGACAATTTTTCACTTTTAAGAGCTTTAGGCAATACATTTCATGCAAAGCCTTGCAACAGTTTATTTGCTCTGTGTCACATGCTATGGCCATGTGACACAAAAAAATGTCACGTCATGATGTCAGAATGATGCAGCTACTGTTTGATATTTAATGGTTTAATGCAGGTTTTTGCATGTTATGGATTATTTCATTTATCAAATTACTTTTAGATATGTGTTTTAAAAAACATTTCATTTAAAAAAATGTGAATTTTCTTATATTAATCTGTAGTTAAATTAAAATATTATAATAATTAATCTAAATTTTACTTTATTTACTCATCGATACAATTTATTATTGTTTTAAAAGCATTTTTTCCAGTGTTGATGGTCTTTAATTTTATTTATATTTCATGACTTGCAATTAAGATATTGATGCACACTGGTCAACTTTTTAAGGGTTTTAGGGGCAAAACGTATTAATATCAATATTAATACTGACTGAAAAATTTTGATATCGTCCATCCCAAGCTGCATGTTGTCTGCTCAGTTGTAAACATACAACAAATTTATTTATTTATTTTTAATTTTTTTTTTTAATATAAAAAAACAAACAAAATAAACATACAACAAATTAATTAATATAATGGACATATTGGAACATTTGCAGCTAAAGAGAGAAAATCATTTCCATCATAAATTGGAGTAAAGCAAAGATAAAGCTAAAATAGGAGTAAATATTGCTCTAAAATGCTCCAGGTTAATAATCTGTAGCTTCAGATTGTGCTGCTTCATATCCGTTTGGAATTAGAGTAAAACTAGCCGCTACCACAGAGATAGCTAATCATTAAACATAATATTATGCTAACAGCAGAGCTAATGAATTGTCTTTTTTGCACTCAAATGGCCTGGTATTGAATTTCAACACAATTGCAAATGTTTTCTTTTGCCAAATAAATAACATATTATTAATTTTATCATTTGAGATGGAGGCAATTAAACTTGTTTTTCAATCCAATAAAGTCTTCTTTGACTCTTTAGCTCAGCACATTCTGCCAACAATCATTAAACATCTTCTACTCTGCAGGTATCAGTAACTGTAAATCCACTATTCATCTTCTAAACATAAAATCCTTGTCTTGTTTTAGTCCATGTGCCTACTCAGCAGCTCCTCAAACACTGTCATGCTAATAAGCTGCTCAGCTTGTTGGGTGAGTTTTAAACTAAATCTGATTGCGGGAAACTTAATTATGCCCGAGCTATTTTTATGAAGGAATGAGGCGGATAATATAGCATTTACGACTGATTGTAAATCATAGACGTAAACAGTGAAAAGGGAAGCAATGCTGGCTATGTAATTCGTCTTTTGAAGATGATTTCTGTTTGTGTTTGCTGTTTTAGGAACAACTATCTTCACAATACAACTTTAGTGTTCATAAGCATGGCCGCTACAGATGGCAGAAGCGGGTTCTTCAGGTGAGTTAGAAAAATGGTGCAAGAATAAAAAGGCTTCATTATGAGCTTTTTTGCTAACCTCATTATGAGGTTAGCATGCTAGCAGATTGATGTTGCTATGCCAAAAAAACCTTAGGTTAGCCTGCTAGCTAGCTAGCTAACATTTGGTAAATACTGCCCAAAACAAATACCTCAGACTTACTCATGTCATGATTTGGGTTTTTCCCTTTGCTTTGTTTTCAGGGTTCCTGTTTTATTTTGTAGTTTTCCTGTTTAGTTCCCTCGGTTCTTGTTTAGCTTCATTGATTTCCTGTTATTGAGTTCACCTGGTTTCATTTTGTTAATTACTTCACCTGTTTGGCTTTCCTGGGTATTTATACTACTCAGGTTCACTCCTTGTTGCTGGATCATTGTGTACCTCTGTTAGTTGTCTTTTCTTAGTTTCCGGGGTTAAAAATAAATCAGTCTAGAACCTGCATCCCTGTTCCGTCTTCTCTGCGTTTGGGTCCACTCCCTCAACATCTCCACTGCCTGCCGTGACAACTCATGTATTGTCTCTCACACCCTCCTGTTGTGAACATCTACAGCTTGATTTCGAGACCAAAATGCTGTGCAGCATCGAGAAAGGCATCATCAAGCGCCAACTTCCCTTCTCTGCTGTCAAGAGTTGCGATGATGGAGTGGGCTCCAGGTTCTCCATTTCCTTTAAAGACCACCATGATTATGAACTGGAGGCTACATCGCTGGAGGACAAACATAAGGTTCATTTACACCTCTTGTGGGTACATTTACTGAGTAAAAGTAAATCATGCTCCATGTTTGTGACACATGAATGTGTGTTTTTGTGCAGCTGATGCAGCTTGTGAATCAGATCATCTATGGGAACATATACAGTGATTCTGAGGGGGACAATGCAGAAATGCACCAGCAGCCGCAAGCATCACGGAGCCTGCGGGAAGGCGTCTTGTTACTGCACCGAGGAGGCCTGGCTTCGTTCAGATGGGTCAAGTATGGACTTAAAATAATTTATACATTTGTATCTTTATTTTGCCTCCAGTAGAAGCATGAATAAAGCTCTGCAGTAAAGTTGGAGAAGGATATAATCTGGACTTCATGGTAAATTTCAGAGCTAAATCAGTAAATCTGGAAGACAGATTTAGTACCATTTGTTAGCGTTTTCATTTTTTCTGTATACCAGGAATCAAAGCTGCAAGAGGCGACTGGCGAGAATATGAAACAACAAAGTTAACATATTTTTTTTCAACAATACAAATCATATGCAACAGTTTCTGAATACATTACTGACCAGAAGACTTCATATTTGTTTGTTCATAGTTTGCTTCCAAACAGCCAGACCAGGGTTGGCAAACTCCGGTCCTCAAGAGCCACAGTCCTGCATGTTTTATGTTTTATCTATGTGTGTGTGAAAAAGTGAGTGCATGTGTTAGACTTTTTTTTTTTTTAAACCTTGTTTTAGATTTGCTTTTTATTCTGTAAAGCACTTTGTGCTGCTTTTGTATGAAAAGTGCTACAGAAATAAACTTAGATTTGATTGGATGTGTTAGTAGTTACCCTGCTACAACACACCTGACTCAAATCAATGGGTAATTAGCAGACTTGTGCAGAGTTTGATGCCAAGCTAATTACGTCTGATGTGCGTCGTGTACAGCAGGGAAACTTCCAACACGTGCAAGACTGCAGCTCTCAGGGAGCAGTTTGCCACCTCTGAGCCAGACCTTTCCGTGATCCTTAATACTGGTCTTGAGAAATGGTTTTCCAGGCTTTCTGAGGGTCTTTTAAAGTTTTTGAGATTCAGGATTAACTTTACAGTCCCACCTTGGGGCCCCTTGTCTCCAGCTTCCCCCACCTGCAGTTACAGAGTGAGGTAAAAAAAACAAATCCACACATCCAATTAAAACACAGCCACACAAATAAACAGATTAAATAATGCTGTAAATTCGAATTGACTGTTTTTTTCTCTATTTTTACAGTTTAGAAGAGTGTGTCTTCTTGTTCTTAACACTGACCTATGAATAATTTAAGCATTATAAGGGAATATTATCCAAGGAATAAACTAGATTTGTGTTTACATAAAGCAACAAGGCTATCAAAAGAATAGACTTAAAAAAAAAAACAATAATTACACAGTTTGACAAAAAGAAACTGTTAAAGCTAATAAATGAAATATCTTAGTCTGGTGTTCAAAGAGGCCCTGCGATGGACTGTCCAGGGTGTACTCTGCCTTTTGCCCAAAGACTGCTGGGATAGACTCCAGCTTCCCCGCGACCCTTCATTGGATTAAGCGGTTAGGAAAATGAATGAATGAATGGTGTTCAAATAGTCCTTAAAATAACTGACAACACTGGACAAATGAAGGACAAACGCACAAGTGGGCAGGTCTAGACAAATATCTACAGCAGAGGAACAGTATCACAGAATAGTATCATCAACAAAAACCTGACTCAGGTTGTGAGAGACGCAACTGGACCTTCAGTTGATCCATCTGCCTTTGGTTGAAAAAGCAGACGCATGCTAAATGACACAAGAACTAGACTGAAAATCAGTAGCAAGAAGTCTGAAAGATCCATCCATCTTCTGCCGCTTATCCGGGGTCGGGTTGCGGGGGCAGCAGCCTGAGCAGGGAATCCAGACTTCCCTCTCCCCAGCCACATTTGCCAACTCTGCGGGGGGATCCCGTAGCGTTCCCAGGCCAGCCGAGAGATATAATCCATCCAAGTGTGTACTGGGTCTTCCCCGGGGTCTCCTTCCAGATGGACGTGCCTGGAACACCTCACCAGGGAGGTCCAGGAGGCATCCTGACCAGATGCCCGAGCCACCTCAACTGGTTCCTCTCGATGCAGAGGAGCAGCGGCTCTACTCTGATCTCCTCCCGGATGACGGAGCTCCTCACACTATCTCTAAGGGAGAGCCCGGCCACCCTGCGGAGGAAACTCATTTCAGCCGCCTGTATACGAGATCTCCGTCTTTCGGTCACGACCCACAGCTCATGACCATAGGTGAGGGTAGGAACGTAGATCGACTGGTGAATCGAGAGCTTCGCCTTCTGGCTCAGCTCCTTCTTCACCACGACAGACCGGCGCAGAGCCCGCATTACTGCAGACGCCGCACCAATCTGTCTGTCGATCTCATGCGCCATCCTTTCCTCACTCATGAACAAGACCCTGAGATATTTAAACTCCTCCACTTGAGGCAGGACCTGACTCCCGACCCAGAGAGGGCAATCCACCCTATTCCGACTAAGGACCATGGTCTCAGATTTGGAGGTGCTGTGAATCGCTCAAGTGAGAGCTGGAGATCACGGCCAGATGAAGCCAACAGGACTACGTCATCCGCAAAAAATACCAGTAAAGTAACACTAGTAATACCAATAAAACAGCTGGTAAATAACTTGGAACTGTTTAGTTTAGAACCTCAGATTGTTAAGGCTTGTACTACCTGTTATTTCTCTTTTTGTTCCAGATATGAAGTCCAGCTCCACCCAGGTCAGGTTACACTGGTTCCATTCAGGCAGCAAGGCACCACAAACGGAGAGGTGACCTCGTCTGCACCCATGTCCGTCGTAATTCACCTCTCCGACGGTGACACTAGAGTGCAGAAGCCCACCAACTCTGATACTTTCACTTTGATAACCCACAAAAATGAGTACCAGTAAGTGAGGATTTATTATCGCAACACTTCATTGCGCAAGTTGCATGTTTTGGCTCTGTTTCAGTAATGATGTCATACAAACACGCCAGGTGCCGTATCTCAGCAAAACAAGGAAGTTAGCAAAGGTTTCTTGAATATGTTACAGGTTTAAGGTGCTTGAACCAGATGAAACAGCAGCTCCTGGTGCTGTGCAGATGGAGCGAGATGCCTGGGTTCAAGCCATCGACAGATTGTGTTCAGCCTGGAAGAGGAAGTCCAGGGGTGATCACATATTTCCAGAAACAACCTGCTTTGAATATCCGGGCACAACCGAAGACACAGCGAACAACACAGATCCCCAGTCAAGTGGCAGATTCGATAATGCAAACGTCATTTATCCTCCAGCTGACCCAAAAAATGCAGATCCCGTTTCCAGTGGTGACACAAGCCAGTCTGAACCCACAACGCCTATTCCTAAACCTCGCAAGAAGAGTGAAATCCGTCGTTCTGGACCTGACGTTTTGAAACCCACCCCAGTTCCAAACTCTCCTCATGCTGTTGCACAGACACTACCCACTACCCTGTCCTCATCCACCCTCCCCCAGTCATACTGGCTTCACACCCTCTCCCACAGGACCATGTACCCCAACCAGAAAAGCCCCCCCACCTCCAAGCATCCCGGCTCCCCCACCTTTACCCTTCAAGCCGATGACAGGTGGGAAAAAAAAGCACACCAAGGCTTTCCACTGGGACGTAGTTGGTCCTGATAAGGTAACCACCCCTGTTCATTTTAACCTCATTCATAAGAAGATGCTAAATTAAACTATTTACCACAGCTGGATACAAAGTCTACATGAGAACGTTGATTTAATTACGTTTTCAGCTCACTAGGAAAGTCTTACGCCACCCCTGATATTATTATATATTGGCAGGAAAACTGGAAAAACAAGCATAAATTGACAGAAGCATCTACAAATATAATGGAAATCCAGCCTAAAAGACAAAAGCAAGAGGTTGCACAACTTCAAAAACTGTTCTAATCTAAAACTTTCAGCTCTGAACTGAAGATTTGGAATGACTGCCTTTATTCCTCTTAGACCAAATTACTTCTCATTTCTTTAAGTTGTCTTCAGGATTACCATCGTTCTCCAGACTTTCTGCAAGACAGTTATTCTTTGGATGCTGGTTGATGTTTTCTCCAGTTTTCTGATCCCACACTGCTTCAGTAACGTTGAGGTTTTGGTTCTGGAAGGGTTCGTCCCTCCATCAGACCCGTTGCAGCTGATTTTCAGTCCAGTTCTGGTCTCATGTGGCTTCCTTGAGTTCGGCTTCTTAAAAGCCAACCTTCCATAGAGATAATTTCTCATGAAGTTAGATGCGTCTCTCAGATCAATGTGACTATGTCAGGACAGACTTTGTATTTTGGTCCTTGGTGAATATGTAGCAGTTTCCCTGTGAAAAGAAGGAAAAAGCTGTCTCTCTTTAATGAAGGACAGTTGCTCAGTCAGATAAGTTCCTGTGGATCAATTTTGTACTATTAATTACTTTTCTGTTCCTGTTTTTTTATAGTGAAAAGTTTTGAAGTTACTGTTATGAATAAAGCGACACCTGCAAGCTACATGTCAAACACATCTGTCCGGTCTGGGTGGTCGCCTTTAGCAGCACTCTTCCTTCCTTTTTCTTTTCTACACACTTGCTGCTATGATCACCGCACACTGCCTGCTTTTGTTTCGAGCGTTTCCAGCGTCGCATCCACCTGTAAGATCTGGTTAATACAGACATTAATGTTCAGCATTCATTCCAATATTTAACTGATTAAATGACGTGCGAGCAGAGTGATGGGATTGGAGCCTGACGGCAATATTACAATGTTCAATAAGGTTTTTATTTACCAACTTGTGAGCTGTCTGACTGAAAAGTAGGCGAGGTTTAAATGTTTGGAAATCCACGATTAGGGTTAAAAATGCATAAATAAATATTTTCATCTGACATGGATTGTAAAACCTTATATATCAGATATGTGGACAAATTTAGCTGGATTTAGTCTTATTTTTTAAAGATATTCCAGATAAAGTTTATCTGCTATTGACAGTGTTTACACCTGACATTTTGTCTTCACCTCCTCACCATGGTGAAATATAACAAGTTTTCATCTATTAGATATTTGTGAAATCACCCTCCTCGTGAGAAAAAAAAGCCACTTTCTTTCAAACTGTCTTTTGCTTTTTATGCTTGTATAAATTAAATTAAATTAAATTAAATTTGGTATGGAGCAATACATTTTTACAGCAACTTTTAAGCGCACACATATGCAAAAAAAAAAAAAAAAAAAGAAACTCAACCAGTCTAAATAGTGTCTGAATCCATTTGTGTCCTGGCAGATCGGAAAATCCTTTTGGAAACTAGAAAGCAGCAAGAAGATTGAAATCAACACAACACTTCTGTACGAGCAGTTTGCCGTTAAAGATCTGGGGACATCTGGTGTGACGGAGCCGAGTAACACCCAACAGATAATGCTGAACCCGAAGATTGCACACAACTTCAGTGAGTACATCAATATTTCATTTCTGTGAGTTTCTCATAACTATTATTCATAGCAACAGCTCATTTCTAGCACTTTAAATTGGACTTAAAAGATGGGAATAATAACTACAGACTCATTCTAAAAGCCATTCTTCTGAATTAAGTGATAAAACAAAGGAGTTTAGGTGTCTTTTCACAACCACTAGAGGGCAGCACCACACAGACTAACCTGCATCTCAACAGAGGGAAAGAGTTCTTGTCAGGTTCTTTGATTCTCAGAAAAAAAATCTCCGTAGAAAGAAAACCTGAGGTGGCTTCATGCAGGATCCAGAAACATTTTCCTCTTTCTCAGTGGTGATTCAGACACTTTGGCTGAGAAGCAAACAGCGTGAAGTTGTGCATCTCCGTCAGCAGGGGGCAGTATAGACCCAACCTGCAGTGCCACAGCTGTCTGTGGGAACCCCACTATGACTGTATGGAGTGGAACACTATTCCTCATCTAATGGCTTTTCACTTTTGATTAACTGAGGCTTGTATATTTTAAGACCCCACCCACGGGGGAAGACTTCAAGCTTCCTCTTGCAGGTCCTCAAAGTTGCACAGTCACTGTTAAGATGTACAGATGTGGCGGCGGCGGCTGGTTGCCAGAGTGAATTTACAGACTGGCAACATAATTAAAGTCCACATCTTCATAAAATATAAATAGGGGGATGTGAGCTACAACAGCAGGGATTTTCTCCCCTCATGCAGACACATGGAGATATTGCTCCTCCCTGACTTGTTAAGTTTTAGTTGCGTCAGTTTCAGAAGCTGGGTGGCGACAGCCTGAAGGCAACTCAAGGCCAGGCATCTTCCTGCTGCAGGGTTTTAAAAACTGTGTCACAAGATAAACATCAGAGACTGTTTGATTTGTTTCTTCTTTGGTCCTTTAAACATACAAACAAAAAATAACAAGTTGGATTTCTACACCGAAATTTGTCACGAAAGCTGACATCTTCATTAATATCACAAAGCGATTGAATAATCTAAAGTATTAAACTAAAAATACCGAAATTTGCTTTTGTGACATACTTTTTGTTATTACTTTTTTGGTCAATTTTTATCTGTTTACTTTAGAAATCTTTATAACTGTATCATGATACATTATGACTCATTATCATTAAGTTAATATGGATCATGTGTGTATAATTATGTGGACTAAGACTTTTTTAAGTTCCATGGTTTAATGTGTCAGCAGCAGATAAAATGTTTGCTGTTTCATAGCTTAGAAAACCACCGTTAGCAGCGATAACTTGAAATATTAATGATCTGTGTGAAATCACCAGTGTCTTACATCACTGCTGTTCACTATCAGATCATTACCTGATTTCTGAAGTTTTAGATGATTAAAGTTGTCATATAAACAGTAAAATCCAGCGTCAGATAACTATTATTACTATATTGTAAGAAAATTGAATTAATATGCATAGATTTTTCTCCCAGTTCTCTGATGTTTTCTGCATGTAGACCCGTATCTCTGCTTTATTTAGGCGTTTCGCATCTGCACATGTGCAAAGAACTGCAGCGCTTCTGTCACAACATGAGTGGTGTGGATGACATGACGTGCAGCAGGAGGAGGTTGAAGTATAACAAAGCAAAGTATTCAACCGTAGACAGGCTTGTTCGCAGGCTTGTTAGCTTCCACTTTAGCAGCTAATGCTAAGACAGTAGCCATGTTCAAGGACAAGGTACTTTGAAAATAACTACATACATATGTACTCCAAAGTAAATCTGATATTTACTTGCAGTAATCAGATTTTGATGATCATGTAAACAGGCTTAGCATGGAGGCATCATAACACCTCTTCTTTCTCTCTTTGCTTCAAATGATTAAAGTTTATGCTCTCAGCAACCCCCAGTCCGGCTGAGGTGTGGACCTTTCAGCCATTTCAGCCAGTAGAAGCGCTGCTGTCTGGGATCATTCTTATGTTTCATCATTCAGTTTCAGATGTAGAACAGATGAACTCCAATCAAATCTAATTGTATTTCTATAATGTGTTTCACACCAAGAGCAGCACAAAGTTCTTTCCATAAAAACAGCAATAATTAAACATCAAATTAAAAATAAGTCTCCGTATAGCCTGAAGGCTAAATCTACAGAATTATAAACAGACAACTAATCATTTATTATCTCTCACACACTCATGCAGATAAAGCCTGGAAAGGCTGCTGCGAGGAAACATCCGGCCTGATATCAGCGATTGGAGTTTCCATTTTCTGATATCTAGAGTGTTTTAGTATAAAAAGGAGCTCATAGTCCACCTAATCAGTGGTTCCCAAACCATTTGAGGCATGACCCCCATGATAACACCATCCGAATCTTTATTAATAAGGAGGATAAAGTTGTTTTTGGTGGATTCACAGCTGTGACAGAACACCTACATGCCTTAAATCAGCTTCACTGCACTTAGTGACGGCTCGGTGTCCAAATCCAGTTCCTGCAAAACAAGCCCAGATCATCAGCCCTCCACCACCGTGCTAGACAGGTGGTATGAGGTGATGATGCTTTATTGTGGTCTTTATGTCCAAATGACATTGATCTGGACATTTTGTGGGTTGTTCAGGTAGGACTTTGCACACCTGAGCTGCTGTTACGTCCCTTACCTTTAACATTTTTGCCAACAGAGGTTTGTAGAGTCTGAGATGTAGCATCTGGAAATGCTTCATAACCTTTCCCAGACTGATGGGCTGTGTTCAGTATTCAAAGACCAGATCAGGACCAGATCTTTTTACCTTTGTTAAAATCCTGATAAGTTTAACAAAGCACGTTCTTTTTTTTCTGTCATGACTGCAAACATTTACTTCATTTGGAAAACACAATGGAGTTTAAGTTCAATCAACAAAAAAAGCTTCATTTGTTGGAAATAATCCTCTTTCTCCTCGTCTCTCCTGGCATTTCGCGTGTGGACAAACACAGGCATACACACTCCCTGCTCTTGCCTGTATGTTTATGACTTCAAATCTGCAGGAATTTGGATGTTTATTCAGCTTATGTCTCATTCTTTGCCACACTATTTACTCATCTGATCACATTCCACTGGGAGCCAAGATGCATGCAGGCATTACATTATTATTTCACATGCAAGTAGCTGTTCAGCAGAGACAAGCGAGACTCCATCTCAGTCGGGTCATGTTACACGTATGTTAGATTATTAACAAACAAGATGCTGAAATGACAATTAATACAGTCAGAAAGCTGCTTTCACCTGCTGTCACACCGATGTGGTGTTTAATGGGATATTACAGGTTGAAAGTGTGGTTTTCATGCTTTTGTGGTGGTGAGTGATTTAATTTGATAAGTTGATCTTCACAGACAAACAAGACCATTTCTACATCCAAATGAGCATCCCTACAACATCCCTACAGTCCCCCATGTGCTCATTTATAACACTTTACGTGATCTTTTAGAATTTCAGAGACTGTAGAAAACAAAATAGTTGCTGATGTTGATTTTCTTTTGTTTGTATTCTGCAGTACGAAGCAAGACTTGGATTAGCCATAGCTGGAGCAGATGAATCTGAAGAATGTTTGTCACTAGAAAATCTTCTAAAATCACAGGGATTTGATCTAAAACTGCTCGCAGGTGCAAGGTTTTTGTTTTCTGCTTAGTGATTCTTTATCAATAACCGTCATTCATTCACAAAATCTGCCAGATACCCGAATTAGAAAACACTGGGGACAAAAATGAGTTAAAACCATAGACTGAATATAAAGAGATGGACATAGCCTCCGTGACGTCACCCGTAGGTTTCTGAAGAGCTGAATTGAAGCTCGGTGGGCGGTTCCTACCATCGCCATCTTGGCAGGGACATGCGCATCGTCTCACCTGGAAAATACAAATATGGGCAAAGAGGTGGAGCTGAGAGGGGGGCTGTGAGCGTCATGGTGGATGATTGACATCGAGCGAACTCCGAGCTGCCTGTAGCTATGAGCTAACCGAGCTAACCCGGAGATAACGGGAGCTAACCAGCTAACAGAGGTAACAGAGGGCTAAAGCTAACTCACGTTGTTAACCGGCTAAAAACTGCGGTTGTTCTACGTTCTTCTTACTTGAAGCGGGAGATTGGGTACCTGTCAATCAAAAGGACACGCCCCTAAATATGCCGAACTTCAAGATTAAATTACTTTTAAACGGGAGAGTTAGAAAGAAAATTCACTCCCCCCACAGTTGTCATGAAGGTAAACCTGACCTATAAACCGAAAATGGATTTTTGAACCAGGCTGTAAACATGTTTATTTCTGCTGTGAAGTTGGTCTTTTTAACATGGGAGTCTATGGGGATTCGCTCTGTTTTGGAGCCCCTAGCCCCTAGCCTTCCATGCTAGAAAACAGATCTCATATTGATACTGATACATCATATTAGTTCATTAACAATATAAATTCTTCTTAAACTTGAAGGCTGAAGCATATCTGATAAGGTTAGGATAGCCAGCTCCTATTTTAATGCAAAAATTAAACTTTTTTTGGTACTAATAAAGTTAACTTTACCTTGATCTATGTTGAAAGTTTTAGGGCAACAGGCTTCCATCCAGACAGCCACTTTCTCAGGAAGGCCTTGCTTATTTCAGCAATACAGTACAACACCACATACTGCATTTGCAAGTGAAAACATGCTAAGAGATGAGCACTTTGGAGGATGGGAAACTTCGGTTGATGAATGCATCCTGTATTATAAACAAATGTTAGCCATGAAAGATGAAGCAGCGAGTTAGCAGAAGTTTAGTTGTGGACAGACTGCCTCTGTAAACACAGGCGTGGGAGGCAGAGCTGGTATCATCTGTGAGGAAATGAAGCAAACAAAATGCAGTGTGGTTAAATTTAGAAACATATTTTATTCAACTAAGCGAAGTAACTCACAGTTTTTGTCGCGACTTACTAGCGCTCACTCGCCTCTGAAACAAACAAGTGCTTTGACTTCGAGCAGATGCTGCATTTAATTGCTTTATTTGTTAATCGAGACGAAATCTAATAGTCTAAACTTAAATGAGAACAAATGAAAAAGTAAATCACTGGAAGTGAAGTTTCTAAGTCAAAAACTTTGGTAAATTTAGTCAGTTTTTAATGTTTTTTTTTTTTTTTTTCCCGATGTCAGCTTATCACCCATTTAATTTATGATTTTTGTTCTAAGTAAAACTTTTGGCAAAGTACTTCTAAGAAAATTCGACCTGATTTCTTTATTCTATCAAGTCAACTAAGTGCTGATGAGTTTTAGTTGTTGGTACAAATTATTTTAGTGAGTGTTACATTATTTTATAGAATTTCATCACTGTTTGGATGCTGATGTTCATATCTGTATATGTACAATAAATACTATATTATTTTACTTTTATTTTTTATTATATATATTTTTTTATTTAAATTTTTCTGCATGTCCTTACATTATGTATAAAATAGCTGTATTTCTACTTTCACAGTGTTTTTATGTTGCACTTTATCACCGAAGCAAGTTTCTAATCTGTGAATTGTGTTCACAGACAATAGCAATAAAGTTTTTCTGTTCTGATTCCAAATGTCGAGTCCCAGGAAAGGACCCCGTGGATGTAAAATCAATTTCTGATGCAACAGTAAGGTGTAGCTGCTGTTAAATGTAATAGAAAATACCCAAAGTACTTCAAGACGAGGAAATATTTCTCTATTTGATCCATTTGTGGAGTTTTATGTTCACAGTATGTTTCTATTTTTAAAGTGTGTTTAACTAATATGTGTATTTACCTTAAGAGCTCCTCTGCATGTTGCTTATCTAATGACTGGAAATGTCGCAGTCCTAATTAAAAACACACCTGCGGCTTCCAGCACCCACTGGGATACCCTTTCCATCTCCATACATGCCCAGTTTATCTGATCACCAGTCAACAAGGAGCTGAAGTTGCACGTGGGTGTGCGTATGTTTTATTTGTGATTAATTGTTTATTTATTTGTTTAATGAGGAGGGGCAGACGAGACTTACGAGGCTACTGGTCCTCAACATGGTTTGAGATGTTCGATGGAGGCAATTATCCAATGGGCCTGTATGGTCACAGATCCGCGTCCACTTGGGGCCCATGTCGGGAAAACACCAGCAGTTTGGACATAAAACAAAATGTATATAAAAGCCAGATAGTTACACCACAGTGTCCAGTGTGTTGGTACGGGTACCACTGGCTGAGAGATGTTAGAAATGTCGTTTCACAGTGTATCATTCACAATTTTCACAATGTTGCGGTGAGGAAGGGGGGCCCTGGAACACTCTGGGCCCAGAGGCCTGTGCATTTTTAATTCGGCCCTGGTGTCGGGTCTGGTTGGAACATACTGTCTCAAGACTTTAACGTTGAGATTTCAAGGCGTGTTTATTACAGTTTGTACCTGAGAAATGATCAGCTGGATAAAGTCAGCACATCACATTCAGGTCGGTTAAATCCAGTCTGTTCTGAACTGGTTCCGGTGCTTTCTGCTGGATCAGCTGGCACCCCTAAAGGGTCCATTTCAGGTCCACTGCTATTTCCCTTGTCTATGCAGCCTTTGGGGTTTATATTTAACCCTTTCATGCATGGTGGCCCTGTATTGGACACCCATTTACAAACTTTTTTCCTGCATATTCATGAATGAGGAGGGTATTTTTGTAAATGAACCACTTCAGTGGAGGTTAGTGAGTCCAATCCAATACGTTTCCACTCACTGGAGAATCAATAAATATATGATATAAATAAACAAAATGTAATTATGCAAGTTTGCCTTTGTGATAAATAGGAAAAGAAAATGATAAAGCTATATTTTATTGAGGATTTACATGATATAATTATGATTATATATTATTTTATAAATATTTTATAGAATACATAAAAAAAACATGAATCATGATCAATTCTAAATATCACAAATAAACAAAAAGTATCATTGCATGTTTTTGAATACTGTATTTAAAAAGGTTTTTGTATTGTTTTTTATTCATTTATGCGCAAAAGTGATAAAAAAGCCAAATATTACCTGTCACTGCTTTGCAGATGATGTGCAGATAAATGTCTTCAAAACCACATGATGATTCACTTACCTATCAATTCAGTTCAATCTGTCAATCTTTATTTATTTAGCAATTTTTAAGCAATAAAAATTGTAGTGCAAAATTAAAAGATATAAAAAAAAAAAACCAATATATCCATCAAATCCCTCAGATAAATGAAAGCCACATATACACAACATCCAACTCCCGCTCACAGACAATCACACACGTGCACACGTAAAACTCGCTGCCGCCTCAACCCCATTTACTACATCAGGAAGACACTGGAAAGATGTTCAGACCAAATAAAAGTTTAAGAGAATAAAATATGAAGATAAAAATGGAGTAAAAAAACCAAAACAAATAATAAGATACAACTTTTAGAGAGAAAAAAAACATTGAATAAAAACATGGATAAATGAAACTTTATTAAACTGTAAATGAGGTGGAAACCTGAGATTCTGGTCTTTGAAGGTTGATGTCATGTCAGTGATGTCGTGGGGTCAGCGTTGGGGGTTTTCTTGGTCCGCTTCCTCCACACTGGATCCATTTCATGGCAGGAGAGAAACATCCTACACCTGTTGACCCTCGAGGACCGGAGCTAGTTGTAGGCGGTCTCATCCCCCTTTCAGATCATTTGCTGATTGGATGATGGTGTTGCTGTGGTGGGTGGAGGTGCAGTTGTGGGTGTAGAGGCTGTCGAGCGGGGGGCTCAGGCAGCACACAGCCCTGTGGGGAGCCTGAGGGGTCTGTCTGTATTGTTTACTACAGAAAACGACTTTTTATTTCTCTCCACGGAGCGTCTGAACCAGCTGAGCGCTGTAACTCTGACTGTGCTCCGCTCTGAATGCAGAAATCACTTTGATGCTTATTTTTGACTTTTTTTGTTTTCTTTTGTTTGTCTTTTTGCTGAATGTATTTGTCATAAATAAATCTGCACAGCCGGGACGGTGTGTATCTGTGATTTCCTGCAGAGTGAGAGGTTAACTCAATTTGCCGGGTCGTTGCCATGGGGATGGCCTCTGACAGGTTGGCCCCTGCATTGCAGCCATTTGGCTGCAGAATGGATCGGGGCCAACCCTGACTCCCGGCCGTTCCAGTGGTGACGCACCCTTTGGTTATGGGTTGGCTGGTCCCTGGTGTGAAAGGGTCCCCAGGATATCGTTTCCTCACAGTCCGCCGAGCCAAATGTTTTCTCTTTTATGTTTATTCTTTTACTTTTCTTATTATTGTCGGTTAAAGAGACAGAAGACTATTTTAGAAGCTTTATCAGGCAATATGAGACTCGGGGTGTGTCGGTATGTGTGTGTGAATGATGTGTCTATTTGTTTTACTTGTTGTTTTAATTTATGTAAAGCACTTTGAGCTGCTTCTCGTATTAAAGGTGTTATATAAATAAACTTTGACTTGATTTGATTTGAACATATCTGAGGCAGCTGTGCTGATGATCTGAACAGGAAGACTGATTATGAGGTGCTTTGATGGGAACATCAGAGATTTTGTGAATGTAGTTTGAATTTTTTGTTTTTTTTGTTGAAGGTTCAGACAAAATGGGAGGTTTTAAGATTTTTTTATATTTATATTAAGCTGCTTTTTATGGAACAAATATGAGGGCGGTATCCATCTGAATAAATTCTTTGCCCGTCCGTTTACTTTGCTGCTGTTTGCCAACAATGAAATTGTGATTTTGCTAAATAAAAAACTCATCTTAATGGGTCAAGAAAGATACTTTATGTCATGTACATACATGTTTCAAGCATAAGGCTCCTAATAAATTCTTCCCGCATCTGGAATAAAGCCCCTAATAAATGCTTCCCACAGCTCCTGAATTATGCAGACACATTTTCTATAAAACAAAAAAAAGAAATCCCATCAGCTTCGACTTGATAGAATGCAAATTTGTGCATTTCCCTTAGGCTTTTAGGAGAAAGTAATTAAGCAAAGGACCCTTTGTCTTCTGAATGCTTTTTGAGTCATTTCATCGGAGGATAAGAGGACTATCTGTCAAGAAAAAAAGCTTTCATGTACTACTGAGTGTGTTGACTTTACCTAATCTCCTCTTCCTCCAGACATCTTCCTGAAAAGTTTTCCAGTGCAACCGGGCGAGCTGAAGGACAAGCTGTTCGTCATTAACGAGGAAGATGGAGGCCTGTCTGATGAGCACATCACCTCTCTGAGACGGTATGAATTTGTGTGAAAAACGTTGATTTAGATTCATTCCTTGTGTTGTCTCAGCTGAAGCTGACAGTTAAATGACTCATTGGCTCCGGTTACATGATGCTTTTTCATTCGGAATTAATAATTCGGAATTAAATACTTCGGAATTAATGTATTATCCTACAAGTTGACATCAAAATAATAATTCCGAATGAACGTTTACATGAAACACGTCCTTACTTAATTCCTCTTTAGAGCGGCGGGTTGGGAAGGGTTCTGATTGGACAGAGGGTGCATGTGACATATGACGTATACCAGAAATAAACTAGTGCCCCTACAGGCAGCAGGAGGTATTACACATCTCAGAACTAAAAGAACGAGTTCTCAAGTGACTCGTGAATTTCCCAAGCGACAACCATCAGTGGTTAAAAGTGAAGCCTTTGTGGAAGTGCCAAAAATATTAATAATAAATTTAGATTATAAGGCACTTTCCTTTTGTAAAACAAAACTTCAAAGTGCTATAAGTTAGAAACAAGAGAAAAATAAAAATGTATGGGATGATAAATACAATAAAATCATATAAAATTATATAAAAGCTTTTCTAAATGAAAATTCCCCAAAACGGCAGTTCCCTCCTCATCCACTAGGGGCTCCAAAACAGAGAAAATGGTGCACGTGACGTATGACGTAAACTAAAACAAAGTTGTCTCCCTGCTTCTCGTCTTTTCAGTCGTAACTTGTAAAAACTACATAATAAGTACCAGTTTCGCCTCTATTTTTATTATAAATGTGAAGCAGCAGCTCAACACCAGCATACTACTTCACTTTCTGCAGCAACTGAGAAGGAGAAGAGAGATAGACCACCGAACACGGGAGGTAAAACAACGCGCGTCACAGGACAGGGTAACGAGCATGCTCAGAACGACCAGAATGAACTCAGAGCAGAATGAAGGTTTACATGACAGAGGAATTAAATAGTTTGGGATTAAAATGGGAATAAACCAGACACTTACATCGGAATGAAGTTTAATTCTGGATAGAAATTTTCATTAGGAATAAAGAGTTTTCATGGTTGTTTTTCTTAAAGCGGAATTAACTTTTATTGGGAATTAATTGATTAATTAATTAAATGCAGCAACTGTGGCCCAGTCAGAGAGTGGTTGATGTGTGTTTTCATGGGTCATTTCATGCGTGGTACGGCCGGGACAAGCGCGGTGGGATGATGAATAGGGCACATGGTTTGCATGACAGTGTTATCAGAGCAGCTTAATAAAAGTTTCATCTCTGGTTATTTGTGGAGATGGAAACTATTGACATGCCCTCAGGAATGAGACACTGAAAGTGGGTTAAAACGCCTCCTGGTTCTTACCTGCAGTCTGCTTGGTGGCTTTGGATTTAGAACTCCTGAAAGGCGAGAGTGTGTGGAGGGTTTTATTTATTCTGTCAAAACGTGACATATATTTCAATGTGCTTTGGCACATGCCTGAGGAATACAATATTAAAAGGACCGCTCCCAACTGCTGCTGCAATATTAATGATCAGCAATTCTCCAACGGCACACCGGCTGGCTCGTCAGGAGATGAATTCCTTTGGTTCGAGGTCAGAAAAGTCAGAAATGACAGAGGTAGGAAGTTCCTTTCAAGAAGAGGGAGTTGAGCTGTTACATGGCCGCTCTCATCAGCGTTTCGCTGCTTTATAAGAGGTGACGAGGATCATCAGCGCCACTTGGCTCTGATAATTCCTCCAGGCTACTGAAAAATCAATCTAATGGCTTTAGAGAGTGAACGAGAGGGAATTTGATGACAAGAACGGGCAAGAGTCAAATAGGAAAGCCAAAGTTGAAAAGATGAAAAATGTATCATTTTTAATGAATAAATGTCTTCCAGCTCTTTTTTTTTTATTTATTTATTTTTTTTAAAGCAGTTGTGTTTTATGTGTTGCTCTGTGGAAATGCCACATAAATAACATATTAGCGTATTTTTCAGACCAAAAGGTGAACTAAAGGTGAAATAAGGCGCAATATTAATGATCATTTAATATCTCATCTATTTTAAATACATAAGACGCACTGGGTAATAATGTGCATCGTGGTCAGTGATAATTCTAATTCCAGTTGGCATGTATGATTTTTGTATGCACACACATGTAAATCCCCTTTATATCGATTGGTTGCGGGCGTCACCATGGCAACACATTTGTCAGCTGGTTCAGATCAGCTGACTTTTTAGCTTGATAACGGTTGTTTAGCATAAAAACTACATAGAGACCAACATAAAGTAGTTCTAATATTGCAGGATGTTTGTCATGTTTGGTATAAAATATTTACTGTGTGGGATCGTTGGTATCAGCTGATTAAACAACTGGGATCCGTGTATTAAAACTGTGCATTAACGTCGCCGCATGTTGTGGTGTTGCAGACTCCATGTTATGTATTAAAACCATACTGGTAATGCACAGGTCCAAGTTGTTTAATTTTCTTATTCTATGGTCCCACACAGTAAACCAGTACTGGTATGTTGAAGCCGAAGCACACGTATTACTCAGCAACGCTCCTGACAATGGACCAAAGCGGTGCGGCGTACTAGTTTACGAAAGTCATACAAAACATTTTGACAGTTTTTTGGGCGCCGTTTTTTTTAACTCAGTTTGAGCTCAATAAGCACAACCATAAGCTGCACTGCATCATAAGGAACACTGATCATTGTGAAGAGAATTTAAGGATTTAAGGGCATATGGTCTGGAAAATACGTTAAAGTCCGGTAAAATAGTCTTGGGGGCCAAAAAAGTGTTGAGGTTTGTTTCCTGCGTTGGTTACACATGTAGTTTGATCTGTTTTTAATGGGCTTAGCAATCCATCATGTGACGCAGAACAATAGAAATCACAGGTGCAGTATTGAGTTGTATAGCTGACATGCAACCAGTGAAAGAAACAAAACATAGAAGAAAAAAAGGAACAGAAAAAAGACTACAGAGCAACGATCAAATAAAAAGCACCTGAAGAAGACGCAGAAGAAGTTGAGAACAGCATCAAAACTTTGTGGTTCCATTCTTCTTCTTCTGGTGCCTTCTTCTACAGATGGCTGCCTGTCCCTGAGCCGGGTTCTGCCGGAGGTTTCCTTCCTGTTAAAAGGAAGTTTTTTCCTTCCCACTGTTGCCAGTCTGCTTGCTCAGGATGGGAGATTTCCTTATATAGGCTGTCATGAATTGGCTTTTTTTATGTTTTTTTTTTTTTTTTTCTTGTCTGTAAAGCGTCTTGAGATGGCATTGCCGTGATTTGACGCTATATAAATAAAGTTGAATTGAATTGAATTGAATTGAATTGAATTGGTGTTTTGTAAACATCCTAATAGTGATGATTACTAGGACCAAGCTGTGTCAGAACGCCGACATAAACTCTGCACCGCCCCCTGGTGGATGAAGTGACTTTACAACCATAGTAACGTGGAAGCCGCACTGAAGGGTGGAAACGTATGAAAACATCTGAAACGCGTCACCATCTAGAGAGCAGAAATAGGCCTTAACTCAGCTTTGATTGTAGAGGATCTTTCAAATTCAAATGTAACAAAATGTTTTCACAGCAAAAAATAAAAGGTTTAAAAGCAAACACCTATAAAAAATGTGGTCTTTCTGCATCATGCTCAGTAACACGGTGATCTTCAAGGAAATATGTAAAAATCTGTTCCTATCTATATCCAAAGACTTTTCTTTAACAAAATATCTTCTGCCCATCTTCACATTTTTAAAGACTTGACTTCTTGTAGATTTCTTATGAAAATATCACCCAAATCCAAATTAGTTTATTTCATCTTTACTTTCATAATTGGTCCTTTTGCCTGCTGTCCAACTGTGTTTCATTAGTTACAGACTTGAACTTATCATTTAGTTATTGATGTGAACATATTAACAAATGAAATTAAGCTGACAAGAATAACCTGGAATAAGTTGGATTCATTTGTCTGCAAAAACACAGAAATAACTTTAAAAAGGGAACTGAATTTCTTTCCTGTCCTAACTTTTCTCATTCTTGGCTTCAACAAATTACTTATAGCTGATGCAAAACAAAAATAAAAATAAAAAGATGTTTGTTTTATGTTCTAGGTATGTCCCCACCATGGACGATGTGGAAATGTACAAGTCCCACAAGGGACCTGTCACAGAACTGCATGTTGTGGACCAGTACATGATTGAGGTACAGTTTTAAAATCCCAACATTTTATTTCTGTCTCAGGGTTGATATAGAGAACAGTTTGACACAAGAAGCCAGAATCCATGCAGGATGGCGACCATCTCCAAACCCACAGCCTGCTTGCAGTGTTAAGCACCGTGCTGCCCCAAACAGATCAGGGATGACTGTAGTTAAGACAGCAGGTGGACTGACTGCTGAGACCAAGACCAAAGCAGAATCTAATGTAGCATCTGCACATTTAGCACATTAAGAAAATTAAATGTGCAAGTTGAATCCTCATTCATCTCATTCACATACTGTGGGTGTTATGACGAGCTCCATCCGGCTGACACCTCCTAGCAAGCCAAGCAGTGATCTGGGCCGCATGCGGATGCCTCAAGGTTTCAGGAGGGTAACGTTTGAAAATCTTCTCTGCCTGGTGGGAATATATGACTCCAGCCATGAGGACTTTTATATGCAGAAGACACAGTGTCAGTGTCTCTGAAAGACTTGTCCCAAACTGTATTTTAAACAGTAATGTCTGCAGACTAAAGCAGATATTCAAAGTTTTTATCAATAAAAACCCTAAATTTATAAACCAATTAACCCTTCATGGGGCAAGTGACTATTTTTGATCACTTCATTTTCTTTCATATTCAGCATGAAACTATGTCTTTTGTTAATGTAACAACAGAATGGATGTCTTGGTACATACCAGAAGGACAATTTTAGGTTAAAATGTCTAATTTCAAGGTATTTCATTGAGTGCCCTATAAAGGGTTAATTATAGCTTGTACTGAGAGTCAAATGATTTCTCAAAGTAGCATGAAATTCTCAGGATTCGCATTTCGGTCTGCTGGTACCTAGTTCTTCCAAACTTCACTTTACACCAACATATTAATGCGCAATGTGTTTAGTTAACTGGATAATAATAAAATTAATTACTAACCTACAGCTGGATGATGAGAATCTCCCGTTCCACCTCATCATGATGAGAATCTCCCGTTCAACCTCATCATGATGAGAATCTCCCGTTCAACCTCATCATGATGAGAATCTCCTGTTCCACCACATCACGATGAGAATCTCCCGTTCCACCTCATCACCATGAGAATCTCCCGTTCCACCTCATCACCATGAGAATCTCCCGTTCCACCTCATCACGATGAGAACCTCCCGTTCCACCTCATCACGACGAGAATCTCCCGTTCCACCTCATCACGATGAGAATCTCCCGTTCCACCACATCACGACGAGAATCT
The DNA here is from genome assembly GCF_933228915.1 of Telmatherina bonti. NCBI lineage: Eukaryota > Metazoa > Chordata > Actinopteri > Atheriniformes > Telmatherinidae > Telmatherina > Telmatherina bonti. The sequence continues at coordinate 34,797,926 of NC_136622.1, forward strand.
CCCATTCCACCTCATCACCATGAGAATCTCCCGTTCCACCTCATCACCATGAGAATCTCCCGTTCCACCTCATCACCATGAGAATCTCCCGTTCCACCTCATCACCATGAGAATCTCCCGTTCTACCTCATCATGATGAGAATCTCCCGTTCCACCTCATCACGATGAGAACCTCCCGTTCCACCTCATCACGACGAGAATCTCCCGTTCCACCTCATCACGATGAGAATCTCCCGTTCCACCTCATCATGATGAGAATCTCCCGTTCCACCTCATCACGATGAGAATCTCCCGTTCCACCTCATCACGATGAGAATCTCCCGTTCCACCTCATCATGACGAGAATCTCCCGTTCCACCTCATCACGACGAGAATCTCCCGTTCCACCTCATCATGATGAGAACCTCCCGTTCCACCTCATGACGAGAACCTCCCGTTCCACCTCATCATGATGAGAATCTCCCGTTCCACCTCATCACGACGAGAATCTCCCGTTCCACCTCATCATGATGAGAACCTCCCGTTCCACCTCATCATGACGAGAACCTCCCGTTCCACCTCATCACGACGAGAATCTCCCGTTCCACCTCATCATGATGAGAATCTCCCGTTCCACCTCATCATGATGAGAATCTCCCGTTCCACCTCATCACGACGAGAATCTCCCGTTCCACCTCATCATGATGAGAATCTCCCGTTCCACCTCATCATGATGAGAATCTCCCGTTCCACCTCATCACGACGAGAATCTCCCGTTCCACCTCATCATGACGAGAACCTCCCGTTCCACCTCATCATGATGAGAATCTCCCGTTCCACCACATCACAATGAGAATCTCCCGTTCCACCTCATCATGATGAGAATCTCCCGTTCCACCTCATCACGACGAGAATCTCCCGTTCCACCTCATCATGATGAGAACCTCCCGTTCCACCTCATGACGAGAACCTCCCGTTCCACCTCATCATGATGAGAATCTCCCGTTCCACCTCATCACGACGAGAATCTCCCGTTCCACCTCATCATGATGAGAACCTCCCGTTCCACCTCATCATGACGAGAACCTCCCGTTCCACCTCATCACGACGAGAATCTCCCGTTCCACCTCATCACGACGAGAATCTCCCGTTCCACCTCATCATGATGAGAATCTCCCGTTCCACCTCATCACGACGAGAATCTCCCGTTCCACCTCATCACGACGAGAATCTCCCGTTCCACCTCATCATGATGAGAACCTCCCGTTCCACCTCATCACGACGAGAATCTCCCGTTCCACCTCATCATGATGAGAATCTCCCGTTCCACCTCATCATGATGAGAATCTCCCGTTCCACCTCATCACCATGAGAATCTCCCGTTCCACCTCATCACCATGAGAATCTCCCGTTCCACCTCATCATGACGAGAATCTCCCGTTCCACCTCATCATGACGAGAATCTCCCGTTCCACCTCATCATGATGAGAATCTCCCGTTCCACCTCATCATGATGAGAACCTCCCGTTCCACCTCATCATGACGAGAACCTCCCGTTCCACCTCATCATGACGAGAACCTCCCGTTCCACCTCATCATGATGAGAATCTCCCGTTCCACCTCATCACGACGAGAATCTCCCGTTCCACCTCATCACGACGAGAATCTCCCGTTCCACCTCATCATGACGAGAACCTCCCGTTCCACCTCATCATGATGAGAATCTCCTGTTCCACCTCATCACGATGAGAATCTCCCGTTCCACCTCATCACGATGAGAATCTCCCGTTCCACCTCATCATGACGAGAATCTCCCGTTCCACCTCATCAACATGAGAATCTCCCGTTCCACCTCATCACGATGAGAATCTCCCGTTCCACCTCATCACGACGAGAACCTCCCGTTCCACCTCATGACGAGAACCTCCCGTTCCACCTCATCATGATGAGAATCTCCCGTTCCACCTCATCACGACGAGAATCTCCCGTTCCACCTCATCATGATGAGAACCTCCCGTTCCACGTCATCATGACGAGAACCTCCCGTTCCACCTCATCACGACGAGAATCTCCCGTTCCACCTCATCATGATGAGAATCTCCCGTTCCACCTCATCATGATGAGAATCTCCCGTTCCACCTCATCACGACGAGAATCTCCCGTTCCACCTCATCATGATGAGAATCTCCCGTTCCACCTCATCATGATGAGAATCTCCCGTTCCACCTCATCATGATGAGAATCTCCCGTTCCACCTCATCACGACGAGAATCTCCCGTTCCACCTCATCATGATGAGAATCTCCCGTTCCACCTCATCACGACGAGAATCTCCCGTTCCACCTCATCATGATGAGAACCTCCCGTTCCACCTCATCATGACGAGAACCTCCCGTTCCACCTCATCACGACGAGAATCTCCCGTTCCACCTCATCACGACGAGAATCTCCCGTTCCACCTCATCATGATGAGAATCTCCCGTTCCACCTCATCATGATGAGAATCTCCCGTTCCACCTCATCATGATGAGAATCTCCCGTTCCACCTCATCACGACGAGAATCTCCCGTTCCACCTCATCATGACGAGAACCTCCCGTTCCACCTCATCATGATGAGAATCTCCCGTTCCACCACATCACAATGAGAATCTCCCGTTCCACCTCATCATGATGAGAATCTCCCGTTCCACCTCATCACGACGAGAATCTCCCGTTCCACCTCATCATGATGAGAACCTCCCGTTCCACCTCATGACGAGAACCTCCCGTTCCACCTCATGATGAGAATCTCCCGTTCCACCTCATCACGACGAGAATCTCCCGTTCCACCTCATCATGATGAGAACCTCCCGTTCCACCTCATCATGACGAGAACCTCCCGTTCCACCTCATCACGACGAGAATCTCCCGTTCCACCTCATCATGATGAGAATCTCCCGTTCCACCTCATCACGACGAGAATCTCCCGTTCCACCTCATCATGATGAGAATCTCCCGTTCCACCTCATCACGACGAGAATCTCCCGTTCCACCTCATCATGATGAGAATCTCCCGTTCCACCTCATCATGATGAGAATCTCCCGTTCCACCTCACCATGATGAGAATCTCCCGTTCCACCTCATCACCATGAGAACCTCCCGTTCCACCTCATCATGATGAGAATCTCCCGTTCCACCTCATCATGATGAGAATCTCCCGTTCCACCTCATCACCATGAGAACCTCCCGTTCCACCTCATCATGATGAGAATCTCCCGTTCCACCTCATCACCATGAGAACCTCCCGTTCCACCTCATCACCATGAGAATCTCCCGTTCCACCTCATCACCATGAGAATCTCCCGTTCCACCTCATCATGACGAGAATCTCCCGTTCCACCTCATCATGACGAGAATCTCCCGTTCCACCTCATCATGATGAGAATCTCCCGTTCCACCTCATCATGATGAGAACCTCCCGTTCCACCTCATGACGAGAACCTCCCGTTCCACCTCATCACGACGAGAACCTCCCGTTCCACCTCATCACGACGAGAATCTCCCGTTCCACCTCATCATGACGAGAACCTCCCGTTCCACCTCATCATGACGAGAACCTCCCGTTCCACCTCATCATGATGAGAATCTCCCGTTCCACCTCATCATGACGAGAACCTCCCGTTCCACCTCATCATGACGAGAACCTCCCGTTCCACCTCATCATGATGAGAATCTCCCGTTCCACCTCATCACGACGAGAATCTCCCGTTCCACCTCATCACGACGAGAATCTCCCGTTCCACCTCATCATGATGAGAATCTCCCGTTCCACCTCATCACCATGAGAATCTCCCGTTCCACCTCATCACCATGAGAATCTCCCGTTCCACCTCATCATGATGAGAATCTCCCGTTCCACCTCATCATGATGAGAATCTCCCGTTCCACCTCATCATGATGAGAATCTCCCGTTCCACCTCATCACCATGAGAATCTCCCGTTCCACCTCATCCCAAAGCTGCTGTGCTGGCTGTAGATCAGGTGACTGTGGAGGCCGTTGGAGGACAGTGAACTCATCGTCATGGTGGAGATGATGTGAGCTTTGTGACATGGTGCATCATCCTGCTTCATCTATTTGTCTCTAATTAGTATAGAGTGAGCTGAAATCCTAGTTTACAGTATTTCCATGCTGTGTGCCTATTTTATTCTCATAGAGTTTCCAAACAAACTGCAGAGCTTTAGTCATACTGACTGTTTCATCCTCCGTCTTAACAATCCTGAATAATCATTTCCCTATTAAGATCATTATTTGCAGCACTTCTTTTTCATATTGAACATAACATAACAAACAAGCAAAAAATTCACACATATACTGGATATAAAAAACAGAGGTGTTGTAGTGCTGACACATCGCAGATGTTTGCACCTTTGTCTTTCTGGGTGATTAGATTAGACAAGATGTGTTTTGCAGTGAAAGCACAACACCTGACTCATCTCAGATATTTCTGTGTGTGATTACCTGAAAAAGTGACAGGTGTGTGAACACATTTTTGTTGGCTAACGATTAAAGTGTTATCTTGGTGTGGAATCATTGTTCACCTCCTGCTGGAAATGCAAAATGTGTGAGTGAACGCAACAACACGAGGCGCACATGCTTCAGCTCGACAAGGAAGTCAGGCTCTGGGAGATAAAAAGGAAAAAGGAAAGGCAAATAATTACATGGTCTACATTTCTCACACTAATTCCTAATATTGCTCGTTACATATCTTTCAGACCAGCTGCCCTTTGGCTTCCAGGAGATGCTTCACGAGCATGAGTGAGAATGTGGAGTGATTTATTAGCGCTTAGAACAGACAAAGGTCTACTTTGCGGCTCAGCCAATCGTGTCAAAGTGTCCAGTCTTCTCTCTGTAAACCCAGCCAGTCGACAGACCTTGCAGGGAAAGTCGTGGAACGCACCCAGCTCAGCCGCATGGTTTTTCCTGCAGCATCTCTCAGCCTGCTCTGCTTTCTGAGATCATGCAGAATAAAAACATGGAAATACGTTGTATGATAATGATACTCTCTTCTGTGTGCACACACCTCATTTATCTCATGTTTTCTCTGCTGCAGATGTGCAACATCCCCTACCTGAGCACACAACTTGACCTGCTTGTGACTCTGAGAGAGCTTCCCGTCAGCATGAACGACCTGCAGCCTGTGAGTTTCCAGCATTACCGACAGCATCATGTCAAAGTTTCAATCAGGCTGTTTTAAAGGGACAATTTGTCACATTTTCTAGTGTTTACAGGCCAAAACCAATGTCTGATTTCACACATGTATTATCATTGGTGTATAAAGACTTCAGCTATTCTTGTAAGTGAAGAATGTTTGATTTGTTTATACATACGATGGATAAGCTGGTAGGGAAGCAGCAGGGAAGGGTTCCATCTTGAAACTACAGCCACTGGCAAGGGACAAATCGCACCAACATGGAATAAGAAGGTGTTTTACCGGTGAACACTGATTGAGATACCAAAACGAGACAATCAGCAAATTGGAAAATCTCTTCAGTTTTCATTTAGAAAAATACAGGAGCATCCTGGAGGAGCCGTTTTCACCTTCACAGAGAAAGAAAAAAGGGACACTTAACAGATAGCATGACCAAAAACAGTGGATTAAACCTGGGACTAGCCTTCCTCAGGTGGAAGGAGCTCAAGAAGGAGAAAGAGTTTAAAAGGGATGCTGAAGTTGCAGCTTTCTCTTTGACCAGTAAGCCTCAGTAAGCTAACGCTTTTCATTGGGTTTTTCTCGACAGTGTTGCTCGTTACCATGGCAGCACAACAGTAGAACACACCGACCTCATTACAGACGTGTATGTTTACTTTAAATAATAGCTAACAGCAGCTTTCAAAGTCACAGTAAAAGCCACCTTTTTGTCACAGTAAATGCAGCTTGGAAAGCCTTCCCACCAGCTATTAGTCTGGCTTTCCTGTGACTGAAAGCCGCCGTTTAAACCTCTTCCCCTGAATGAAAAGTCCATGAGGTATCAGATGACGTGGCTTCATCAGTGTTGTCGAAGCCTTCTGATACACAGCAGCTATGGTTGCGGCAAGAGCTGTTTGAAAAGGTAAGAAAGCCTTCCATGTTGAAATGCAATGCAGGATTTCAACGCTAGATGGGAGTAATTCTTACTAAATGTCCCTTTAAGTATGTCTTTGGAGGGACCCCAGCCTTCACTGCACACAATTAAACAGACAAATTCATTCTGAAATGCAAACATTAATGTTCAGACGCATCATGGCTCTGAGGATGAAATGAATAAGAACATCTTATGTGAAAGGTTTTCACTTCCAGTTTGATTTGTTGTGTTTAAGGTAGCTGGAAGTCTTCTATTTGCTGGTTAATGGTGATGAAAATAGGAAGGCACTTTCAGGCGCTTCATTTCATAGAAAATAAAAAAAATTCATCTTAATCAAATCAAGTTTATTTATCTTGAAAGGCAGTGTAAAAGGTTTTCAGTTTCATTTTTAAAAAAAAAATCAGTTTTCACCCCAAAGGAATACATAATGAATGACTTTCTACGTACTGACTCTCTTCAGAGGTAAAGGGAAAGATCTGCACATGTATCATCATATAAACATCTTCATACACAGCAGTGTTTTGTCTTGTGCACTAAGTTCCAGATTTATTATCAGTAAAACGGATCGCTAACGGTGTTGTGGAAGACTGTTGGGTTATTGGCATGGGAGACTGCAGGCAGCAAAGATATTGCAGACAGACAAAAATACCTCGCAGCTGGATTTTTATGTTTTATGTGCTTCTCTAAAGCTTCTGTTTTTTTCAGCATCAGTGCTTCGGTCCTAATCTGTCGTCTGCTGACTGTCTGAGGACGAAGAGAAAGCACTGCGACGCTAATTTCTCTTGGTCTTACACACAGAGACAAACGTGTTGTGTATTGACAAGATGAGAAATTTCATGAAGTTTCATTTTACTGGTGCTCTTTTCTTTCTTCCGCCTCAGATTTATTGGAAAAAGTTTGTGTGCTCTCCGAGCTGACAGGCCTGTTAAGAATCGTCTCACTTGCTATGTTTTTTTTTTTTTTTATTTGGTGTTTCCAGGATGACAGGTATTACTCTGCAGTGTGGATCCGGCTTCTTCTTTAAATGTTTTTCATGCTTTGTGTACACTTACTGCCTCAGCTGGTGATGCAGGAGACAGGGAGGCATCGCCTGACCCTTCAATGCACTCAAAGACACAAAACCAAAAGCAACATTTTCAGTGGTTTCTATGTCGGATCTGTTCCGAGTGAAGTCACAGTGGAACTGAAACTAGAACATCTTTATTTACTGCTGCTGTGATGGAATATCTGGCCTTTAATGTCTGATTTGTGTGCAGAAAGAAAAACACAGATGTGAGATAGCTGCTCCTGTAGAACATCATTTTAGTTACTTATATAGTTTGTCCTATGTAGTCAAATTATTTATTTATTTATTGTTTTATGTCTTTTATGTATTTATTATGTACTTATTCTTTTATGTTTATTCTTATTAGTTCTTGCTGTTTTGAGGTTTATTTTTTATTGTGTTTTTACTTTTAATTCTGGTGTTTTCCTCATGGCGATCCTCCACATCAAGGGCTATGCCTACTCGGTCTGCACGGTTGTTGTCATGGAGATAGCCTTGGTCAGGGTGGTTGTTGGGGTCCTGCACTGCAGCCTTGGCTAAGATGTGGGCCCCAACCTTGGTCAGGGTTGTTGGGGTCCTGCGCTGCAGGCTTTGCTAGGGTTTGGGCCCCGACCTTGGTCAGGGTGGTTGTTGGGGTCCTGCACAGTTTAATTTGATTTAGAACAACTGTGTGAAAATCTGCTAATAAACAAATGTCACCTGTTTTTTGCCCAAATAAACTGGGCAATCATTTATCAACCTTTTCTTAGAAATTGTTTTAAATCCAATCATACAAATGAGTAAGTGTAAAATAAATCTTTTTATTAAGCCTTTAAGAAAAATATGATGGAACGTCACATTTTTTCAATACTAAGATCTTTATTTGTCCCTTTTAACAAAATGTAAAACAATACATAAATGCATTTTAAGGAATATTTACCATTTTTTTTACCATGTGACATGTCAGAATTATTGTAGTGCAATGTTCTTATTTCTGGTATTAATTAAGGGGCAGAAAACAAGTATTAAATTGTGTTCAACGGGATTTTGAACAAAGTTTTTATGATAAAGTGATGCAAAATGTTTCAGAAAACTATATATACATATATATGTTGGGCTTTATTGGTTTAAAGACAAGGTTATTTGTGTGGCACATTTTCTGTTCGAGACAATTCAAAGTGCTTTACATAAATCATTAAAAACATTGCATTAAAAACTAATTTTAAAAGAAATGAAAGTAACTATGTCAAAACAAAAAGCCAAAATAAAGTAAATAAATTGCTTGAAATAAAAGTTTACAGTCGTTTGGTTGAAGGTGGAAATAAAAAAAGTTTTTAACTGTTTTAAAGCAGCTGAAAGTTTCAGCAGACCTGCAGGTTTCTGGGAGTTTGTTCCACATGTGAGGAGCAGAAAAGCCGAATGCTGCCTCCATGTTTGGTTCTGAGTCTGGGACCAGAACGTAGACCTGATCCTGATTCCTGATGACTTGAAAGATCTGGTTGGTTTATAACAAACCAAAAGATCCTGAATGGATTTTCGTCCCAAACCATTTGGTGCTTTATAAACTAACAGCAGGATTTCGAGGTCAGTTCCCTGACAGACAGGAAGCCAGTGTGAAGATCTGAGGACTGGACTTATATGATCCTCTTTCTTGGTCTTAGTGAGGACTGGAGCAGCAGCGTTCTGGACCAGCTGCAGCTGTCTGATGGACATTTTAGGGAGACCTGTCAGGACAGCGTTACAGCAGTCTAGTCTACTGAAGATGGATGCATAAATCCTGAGGAGACATCAGTCCTTCTGTCCTCAGTTTGTTCTTTATGTGGTAAAAGGCGACTATTTCTGTCTTAACATGATGCTGAAATTCAGACTCCACTTGTTGAGGAAGGAAGTTAAAAAAGGAAAGCAACTTTGCTCTCAGAAATGTCAACACAACCTTTACCTACAGCGGCTTCTCCGATTACATTTCTCCTTTAACAGAGAAGCTGATATAAATCACATTTATGCAAGAAAAAAGGTCTAAATACATGTTTGGTTGGAATAAAGGAGAAGCCTATATTTGGTGCGGTATATTTATAATTCCTGGATGAGAGCTGGTTTTACTTCCAAACCAAATAAGCGGATTGTTGTGGGTTAGTGCAGTTGTTTTTCCACATGGTTACAGATGGTCCTGCTTGGAGCCAGTTTATACCATGCAGCCGGATTTCTGCTTTCTCCGGTTTAATTAAGGCTGTCCCACTTGTAGGCTTTGGGAGGTTATTCTTAAAACAGGAGCATATGGCAGGATTGTTGTTGCTGGGCTAACATGGCTGTATTTGGAGAAAAAAAAACCCACTTTTCTCAGTACTACAATTCCCAAAGCACCAACTTCTGTTCTTCTCTATACACCATTGGCAGAACCTAAAATCTCGCTTTGATTTTTTTTTCCCCAGTATGATTTCTATCCATATTCAACAGGATCTGTGCAGAGGTGCTTAAACAGGGAGATTGTGTGAAATTCTACAGGGAAATTTGTACTTGACACAATTACATACCAAATAATAATCTTGCCTAACAACAGGATCCTGATTATTCATTTTATGAGGTCAAATGAGGTGCTGTGAGAAAGCTGCTTATGTTTGTAATGTAAAATTATTAAGCCTTGAGTTGTTTTTGATGACTTTGTCAGCAAGTTCCTAACCCAGCAGGTCTCAGCTGCATTTCACTTAAATCCACAAAGTCGCGTGAGGAAATGAATCCAATTGCATGTGTGAAATTGAATTACTTTGTGCTCCTGTGTTTGTTTTCCAGCTGATTAAGCAGAAGATCACAATGTGCACGCAGCTGTACAACTGCAGGTCATTCGTTTGCGTGCTGGAGTACCTGCTCGCGATTGGCAATTACCTGAATGAGAACGCCGGAAAGGATAAGGCCAAGGGATTCCGCCTCTCCTCCTTAACCAAAGTACGATTCCTGCACTGCTGTCTGACCTTTGATTGAGTTTCCCCTCCAGCCTAATAAGGCTGCTCATTGACATACACAGCCAGGCCTTCTGTGCATCTCCGTGTTTTTTCCTGGTCGTGCGGGTTCACTCAGGTCTGTGACAGCGTCAGACAGCTGTGTGACTCTGTCACTGCCTGGATTCACAGGAGAAATTAAACTTCACACAAAGTGGAGCTCAGTTAGTTAGCTGTCATTTACAATGAGAAGAAATTAATGAACCTTAATTAAAACTAAGGACTGAGCCAATTTTTTTGTTACATTTACTGCAGATGTGGTTTAATATTTTAGTTTCCCGCATAGACTGTATTAAAAAATGGGCGGAGCCTCTGTGACATCAACCGCAGGTGTCTTAAAAGTTGAAGTTGGTGGTTCCCATTGTCGTCATCTTGGAGTGTCATCACTCCTTCACATTACAAAAATGGACAAAAATGTGGAGTTTTGAGGGGTGCTGAGGTATGGGAGTGGATGATTGACATTCATTAAACTGAGAAGCCTGTGGCTAAGCTAACCAGCTAACGGACGTAAGCAGGCTAAAGCAAGGTGCGCTATTAGCCGACTAAAAACTCAGTGTGGGCTGCACTCTGCCTTCATGCTGCCGAATATTGTCAATCAGAAGGACTCGCCTTTAATTACAAAAAATTTCAAAATAAAATAACTAAACAGATGTTATTTATTTATGTCTTAAATAGAAAATAATCTAATAAAACATATAACCGGGATTAAATCAGTAAAGTATCTAAACAAAACGTCATCGTTACTCAGCATCATCTTAACATCATGACATATGATAGGCTACCTTAATCATGTGACACAGAAGGAAAAGGCTGTTGCTTGGTTACGCACATAATTTTATTACATAAAACTCGTAATAAGTGAAAAATGGCAGGAATCAGCAGAGTGGCGTTGTGATACTTAAAAAAGTATCACAAGCAGCTATGAGGTCAGTAAGTCACATGGATAAAGGGCTCGAGGCTGAGGATGGAACAAAAAAAATAAAAATTAATATTTTAAAGTGAACTCTGGACTGAATCAGGAGCCAGAATGGAGAAACTGGATCTCGACCAGTGGTATCAACCAATGAAGGGAGAGCTTCAGTTGAAACAATCTTAACAAAACCATCTTAGGTTGCAGTTGCAGTCCAGTTTATTCCAGTGAACTGTGGTCCAGTTTCAATCACATTAAGATAAATCTGTTAACTCAAAGACAAGTCTTTTCAGATCTAAATGTTCGCTGCCAAAAACGATGCCAAAAGACATCTTTTGTGGGGTTTTTTTTACATGGGAAGCCAATTTGGCTGGGTGCTTGCATCAAAGCGCCCTCAAAATGCATCCTGAGAGCGCACACACCAGCATGGTGGACCAGACGCAATGTGAACACGCTCTGAGTGCGAATCCTGACCATGCTTTGATGCACAAATGCGGCCAAATCACCCTTCTATGTCTGAAAGATGAGCGAAAATGCTCCAAACTGCTGGCAGTATGTGGTTCTCTGCTGTAACAGCAGCTGATGCCAGAGTTAAATGATCCACGGTACTTTCATTTTTAACTAGAATTATATGAAACAATTCATAAAAAGAAACTGCTGTGCCGAGGAAGTAATGTGGCGATTACTGACACCTAGTGGTCAAGTTGGAGACAGACACCATCTCAAATGCCATCCAGCTGCGGCGTAGTACTGGGGCTGCACGATATCAGGAAATCATGTGATAACACAGAAGTTGCATTGACGATATGATCTGCTTTGATGTTTTCTCATACCAATGTCCAGTCATGACAGTGAGAGTGTAGCGTTCTTTTAACCAACACCAGATGTGTAATAATTTCTTCAGAAAATAATTCATTCAACAACGTAAACAGATCACGTACGGTGGTGTCCTTCAGCCTGATGACTGGAGCTTTAACAGAAAATTAACAGCCCTAGCAAAAGCTTCAAGCCATTTCTTCTTCTCTCCTCAATCCCTCTGACTTTAGTAGTTTTAGTGTCTACTTGGAGGTTTAAGAGGCAATGCTCGGCACACACAGAGGTAAAAGTCCTCAGCTTCATTTAATGAATGGGAGAGCTGCGTTCCCCCAGAGGGGCTTCCAGGTCTAATTGAGAAGAGTGGGCTGTTTTTGTTAGAGACAGACTCAACTTAAATGAATGGCTTGCTGCTTGTAAGAAAAATGCATCAAGGTGATCTCAGATCTTTTTTTTTTTTGGTCCTTGTGAGCATCAGTACTCGGTTCATGTCTTGTACACGTGGCCCTTAGAGGCTCAGATTGGTAAACAACAAGACTACGAGGGCTTCTTAGAGGATCCCTGTTGAATTTCAATTACGATGCAGCGTCTGTTGTAACATGGCTTGAATTTTAGTCATCAGTCCTTCAGTTAAAAGCCCATATATATATTGTGTCTTATGGATTCTAACTAATGAAGACAAGCTGATACCCAGTATGCCTGATACCCAGTACCAGTATCGGGTATCGGCCGGATGCTTGTACTCTGTATTCATAAAAACTTTCCGATACTACAGAACCATTTACCTATTTGAAAAAACAACTACTGTTGTCAATATTAATGTATTCAAACAAAGAGATTGGTGGAAATTAGAATTAGTTTTTTTTTTAACACCTTAATGTATTAAAAAAGGAGTTATTCCTCATTTACTCAATTCATTAGTCATTACGGTCCTTTGTCACAGCAGTGAACTGAATCCCCCAAAAACCACTTTATCCTCTTTATTTAGAACATTTCTGACAGTGTTTCAGTCTTATATTTAATTATTCTTTAAAAACACAATTTAGGTATTATCTCAGCGAGAGAAGCTGATTTTCACCATATTGTTACCTTGTTACAGGTGTACCCACACACCTTGAAGCGCTTTACACTGTATGTCACATCCACCCATTCACACACACCACAATACACACCTTAGAGGCAAAGTAGAGTTCAGTGTCTTGCCCAAGGACACTTAGCATGTAGTCAGGGGAAAACGAGAATTGATCTACCAACCTTCTGGTTGGAAGGTGGCTGCTCTTCCTCTTGAGATACAGCTGAATGTTTTATGCCCTTTATTTATGAATACTTATAGTTTTCAAACTTATATTTGATATATCACACAGTTAACTATGTTGGTGGCGTATCGATACTCTGGAGTCAATACTTCGATATCTGCCAATCAAGGTATCGGATTTAATCTCTTTTTAGTATCAGGATACCACTCTGCTGATCTAAAATTTGGTATTTATTTTCACTTCTGAGCGTTTTAGACTAAAAAAAAGCATTTATTTCTCCTGTGTCACATGATTATGGCAGCCTATCAGATGTCAGGATGTTGTGATGATGCTGCTGTTAGTGATGATGACATTTGGTGTGATATTTTCCCGGTTTTATCCAGGTTAATGCACATTATGTGTTTTATTATATTTATCATATAACTTATTATATTTAGTCATTTTCTGTTTAATAAGTATTGATATTAATCTCATTTTAATCTGCGGTTTGATTATTACAATTTTGAAACTATTTAATTGACCATATGTTTGAATGATTTACTATTTAACATAATTTCTTGTTGCTTTGAAAGCATTTTTTTCAAACTAGTGATTCTTTGAGTTTTATTTTTATACCATATTGTGTTGAAATAAAGACTGTAGAATCCTGATTTTCCTTTTCAGGGACAATAAATATGAATATCTGTATCCATATAGATAAAAACTAGTAAACTTATGGTATCATTTGTAATGATGGGAAAAATTGGAGAATTACCAATCGCTATAATAAACTCAACTTAACTTTATTTATAAAGCCTTACAAAACAACCACAGTTTAAACAAAGTGCTGTTTATTACTGGACAAAGCAACACAGGAAAGTAACACAATTAACTGGAAATTAAATAATATAAAATAATTGGTTTTAAAACTTTTTTAAAACAATTAACAAATTTAAAAAATACAGAGAAAAAAAATAAAAAATAAAAAATAAAACAAACAACAGAAACAGAAGCTCTCGCTATTTTAAAAACCAAAGAATTAAAACCATTTTAACACTCAGTCGTTGCATCTGAAATTCACGTCGACACTCCGTACCCGCCAACTGGAACGGGATTTAGTACTACTTGTATGGGAACACTAATGCAAGTACTTGTACTTTTTTTAAGTACAAGTTTTTTTTATAATTTTTTTTTTTTTATGTAAATGAGATAATTTCCAGTTGCCATAAAGAGTCTGAGATGAAGGAGTTTAATTCTCTTTAAACTTGTAGTGCAGTGTAGTGCAGTGTACATCAAGTTCTGCAGCTACAGTGGAAATCTTTGGATCTTCAAACTGAAATAATCAATAGCTGCATATTAACTGGTAGCGAGTATGAGTATACTGGTTTAATAAAAGTGTGGACGAGTTTATAATTAGATCTGAAAGTTCTTTGATTCGCTCATCAGAGTCTAAACCTGAAAAAATCACAAGGCAGCTCACAAGCCTTTATTAATAATTCTTGATAAGTCCATCTTGTCGAAGTGTCTTGAATAGAAATCAGATCAACACAAGAAAAGGGAATTGTAGGATTTTGCACTCTACTTTTTAGAGCAGTTAGGTTAAATTGGATCATTTCTCATGGCACACATTGTAATCTCTAGTCCTACATACTGGTCGTTTTTCCTGTATAGTCATGCTGTCCCTGTTGGTCTTGTGCTTTCTCCATCCCCAGCTCTCCCAGCTACGTGGGAGGGATAAGAAGTTCACCTTGCTCCATGCCCTTGTGGAGCAGATCATGTTGCAGGAATCACACTTGGCCATTTTTACCCAGGAGTTGGCAGAATTTGAAACTGTCCCAGGAGGTATTTGCTTGTTGAGATTTTATCAGAAATGGGGTCTGTGAGGTGAAAGGTCCATTTTATTGTGTGTGTCGCTGTTCATTTATTTTTTTTATCTTCTTTGGAAAGCTTCCATCAAAGGGTTGACCGCAGAGGTGGATGGTGAGTAGATCACATTTACTACCAGCTACACGTAAATTAGCTGAATCACTGGAACGTAAGCTGCTAGACCATGTTAAGATATCAGTGATCAATGTTTCTGTGACTTCAGTTTCAGCATACTTTGTTGAAGCCACATCATATTTTTATCAGGGGTAATTTAGGGCCTTAGTCCATATGGTGTTTTACAAGCAGCAACACTGAGAATTGGATTTAAAAATTCTGCTTCCTTCAGAGCTCAGACATGATCAATGTCTTCTGTGTTTCTTTAGTGCTGAAGAATGAACTGGAAAAAGTCGTTCAGTACAGAAAATCCTTCAAGAAGACCAAGGCTGGAGCTCATAACCCAAACTTCTCTGAAGACCTAAAGGTGAATAAGGCCATGCATTCAGCAGACACACATTCTTCCACAGTTACTGGAAGAATGTGTGTCTGCTGGCGGATAAATAAACAGTACTGGCTAATATTATACAAGGAAGATGCAAGATGTTATCTGAGTAAACAGTCGAGCTGGTGTAGATGTAAAGAGTTATCTAAAGAAGTTTATGTTAGAAAATTATTCATCAATTTAATTCCACTGACATTTCAAACTATTTTGCTGATGCAGCGTATCAAAGCCTGGAAGTATGGCAGTTCTTGGTGTGTGGAATAGTTGGGATCAAATTTACGTACGTAATTAAGTACTACTGTTTCAAACGTCGCTGCCTTTGTGCTTCCATGCGTCTCCAACGTTGGCATGGTTGTTAGACACGTCCACCAGAGGACAGTGCAGAGTTTCGAGCTCGCCTCAGAGTTTTGATGTCAGTTTCAGTCAACAGTAAACATGCTGACGTTGGAGGACATTTTGATCGTGTATTTTATCTTAATGAGACATAAAAACAAAAAAAAAACTTCTTCCCTTTTGCAAACTGCTCTCCAGCTAAACACTGCCCCCTGGTGGTACTGCTCTATGAGCTTCTCCAGGGTACGAATCTGCAAGGGCTGCAAAAATAAACCAAATGAAGCATGTAAATTACGCTGAACATGGACAAAATGCTCCATGAAGCATAAAGACCAGTTTCTACAGAGTCTGTGTGTGCTGTGTTACGGCTGCGCTGCAGTTTCGTTCCGACCTTAGGGGTGTGTTAACTGACACTGGAAATGTGTGTGCAGTCTAAGTGAATCAGCAGGACCCTGAAATAACAGTTCTTTTAATAAGCATTAATGACTCTTTGTAGACAGTTTACGTGACTGAATGAGTAGTATACATTAGGAATGTATACTAACATATACATTATACTTACGTCGTTAGTATACAATAGAAAGATTATACTTATATTTTAATAAATATGTTTAACTTACCATCCAATCACAATGTTGATATCAGGGTTCATAACTTTTCCTTTCTGCTGTTATCCTTGTTAAAATCTTATAATTCTCCACTTCCAGGATAAACATGTCATCGTCCGTGATGGAAAAAAATGACAAAAACTGCATTCTGAGAACCCCTGGCCGATTGACTTCTTACCTTGTGTCACCAGTGGCTGCAAGTCTGCACCGGGGTTTTTTAAATTTACCAAATGCTTCACTGCTCTGATTTCCAGTCAGGCTTCATCTGAACTGCTGAACTTGATGCGCGATTTAGCAAAAGTAGATCCCATGTGGAGCTGAGAGCTGCGCTGAGGCCCTTCTGCGACACTGCAGTGCTCCAAATGTCAGCCAAATCACCGGCCAAAAACGACCACCAGTAGCACGGTACACACAGAACATGGTCCACATGCACCTGGTGGAAATTGGCCTTAACAGGGGTATTTACACCTAATAATAGACCAAACTATTTAAAATGTATTCCGGTATCTGCCAGGGATGGTGGTGCTGAAATTTTACTGAAGAAGAAGAAGAAGAAGAAGAAGAAGAAGAAGAAGAAGAGACAAACAGCTGCTCATCTATTAGCAAATGCAGGACAACTTCTGATTCTGCTACTTGAGGGCAAAATAAGGAGCAGCATCTTATCCTAGCGTGTTGGTTTGACCGTTTTTCTACGGGTTTTAATGTGATACTTCACATCTCTCCCAGCTGTTGTCCAATGTGTTTACCCACAATGCTCTGCATTCAACTCATAGCACCCTTAGTGCTATGAATAAGTATCTTTACACCAGCTGTTCTTATTGGGTGACAGACACAAAATCATTATCTCATACTGAGATTAGTTCAACTTTTGTGTTGTTGCTTAGCAACCTCAACCTGGATGAATAAAACAAGAAAGCAGCTATGTCTTTTACCCCCCAGGAACTGTAGTTTACCCACAACACAGCAGAAACAAACAGAAAAAGATCTCGACCAGCTGAAGGTGGAACTTTAACGAAGTGATTTCCAAACTGTGGCATGCTGCGACCCAGTGAAAGGTTTTTCAATGCCTTTGCATAAAAACCTTGGCTTGGTCTCTGGTTTTAAACAAAGCTGAAGTAACATAGATCAATTTCATTATCTGAACCACTGCAAAAAAAAAAAAAAAAAAGTGTATATAAGACATTCTCCAGTGATGAAGAACTCTTATCAGAGCTAAGTTGTTCCCCAACTTTATGCCAGGACCATAGACTGTATATAGAAAGATGGGCGGAGCCTTCGTGACATCACCCTTAGGTTTCCGAAGCTGAATTGAAGCTCGTTGGGCGGTTCCTACCATCGTCATCTTGGCAGAGGCATGCGTGTCGTCTCGCCCAGAAAATACAAATATGGGCAAAGAGGTGGAGCATTGACATTGAGCGAACTCCGAGCTTTCTGTAGCTAAGAGCTAACCGAGCTAAGCCTAACCAGCTAGGTTAGCTCCTAGCTGGTTAGGCTTAACCAGCTAGGTTAGCTCCTAGCTGGTTAGGAGCTAACCTAGCTGGTTAGGAGCTAACCTAGCTGGTTAGGAGCTAACCAGCTAACAGAAATAAGTGAGCTAAAGCTAAGTCATGGTTAAAAAAGAACTGCGGTGGTTCTACGTTCTTCTTACTTGAAGCAGGAGATTGGGTCCCTGTCAATAAAAAGGACACGCCCCTATATATGCCAAACTTCGAGATTAAATTACTTTTAAATTTCCTCCCCCCACAGTTGTCATGAAGGTAAACCTGACCTATTAAACTGAAAATGGATTTTTGAACCAGGCTGTAAACATGTTTATTTCTGCTGTGAAATTTGGTCTTTTTAACATGGGAGTCTATGGGGATTCACTCTGTTTTGGAGCCCCTAGTGGATGAAGGGGGAAACTGCACTTCTGCATAGGCTTCACTTTTAACCGCCGGAAGCTTCGTCCATCTTTCATCCATGGTCTATGACCAGGACATGTCACCATGTTCGGCTATGTTCCAGCCAAACATGTGGAATCTTTTTGTAAGCAGCAATCTGATTGGTTCCAGTAGACAGTAATGGTGAAGCAAGATTATAGCAAAGCTGTTAATTTGACCTCTCCCTCCCTCACAGCAAACCCCCGTCTCTGCGTTTGTCAGCTTATCAGAGAATAAGATTTTACTCGTTTTCCTCTCAGTGTGACTTTGCAGAATTATGTGAGCAATGACGAGCGCGAGTGTTATATAATGCAAAGTATTCATTGCGTTTTACTTGCAGACCTTGAATTGATAAAAGTAGACAATAAAACTGGTTAAGTGTCTGGAAAGTGCAGTAAATTTCTTACTAAAGGTTCATCTCAGGGCTTTTCTCTCACTGAATTCTGGTCCCATTCAAGGTGAAATGCATAACTTCCACCACTTTGTTCACATTTATAAATAGAAATAATAATATCTTATTGTGATCATCATTGTCCTTTCCTTTGTATTGCAGATAGTAATTGAGAACTACAACCAGGACTTCACTGCACTGACGAAGAAATGTGAGGAGATGAAGAAACTCTATTCTGCCATTCTGGTAATTCTTGAGTTATTATTTCAATCTCTCTTCATACAGCTTCAAGGATGGATGCCCCCTCCGATCTAAATCGCCCTCTTCAATTATTTGTCATCTCATCTCGCACCTTACACTGCCGTAGTACATATATTTCAAAAGTAGAAGGTTACATCTCCCATATAATACTCCCAAAGGACTCACATCTTTGAAGTATTATATTCCTTTTGCTCAACTTATCATCAGGATTAGAGAACAACTGCCTGAGAGAGGAAGTGAGATAAGTTGAATTTAAGTCTTTGTGTGTGATGTCATTTCAACAAATGTGCCACTAAAGATTAGAACAAAAAGCTTTAATGGAAGCAATGAAGTTTTCCTGACAAAGTCTGGGTATTATCTCACAAAGCAACACATTTTCAGCTTCATGCTGCATTCCTGTTTCATTTTGTGACATCAAATATGCAAGATGTCTGCACGAGGTTATGATGCATTCACTGGTACTTGGAACGTTCTGATTTAAGTGCCCTTCGATGTGCTCTGGACTCTGGGAGTATTCTTTGATGTGTTTGTCTGAGAGCCGCTCTTGTGTCAGCATGAAATCGCTCATAAAGAAAAGTCCTCCGTCCTCACATCCATCAGGTTTAGTGGAAACTCTGGTCTTGTGGAATCCTTCATCATGTCGTCTGTTAAGGAAAACTTTTCCTTCGCTCACCAGCCTGGTTAGATTAGCTGTACAGAGCTCCAGCGCAGTCTGGACATCTTAACAGGTGCTACGTCTTGTTTTAATAGAGCTTCTTGCCAAGAACAATCAATACAACAGTGCTGCCTATTCTCTCATCTCCCTCATCCCTTCATGAACAATCCATCATCACAGAGGGCTCGTGCGCCCTCCCTGATGTTCTGGAGTGCTGAGATATGAAAGCTGTGAGCTTTGGTTCTGCAACGGAATTGTGTTTTTATAGCAAACAATGTTTGCACTCTCCATTGGAAGATGACATGAGTCCATGGTGGCTTTAAAGCAGCGGTTCCCGAGTTCAGTCCTCGAGATCTACCATCCTGAAACGTTTAGATGCAAATCTTGTCCAACACGCCTGGATCAAACGAGTGTCTTGTTATCAGGCTTCTGCAGAGCTGGATGACTCGCTGGACAAGGGTCGCATCTTCACGATGCACCTCTCAGATGACGCGTTTTATTCTCCACCAGAGGCAAGAAAACATGGAGCTGGAACAGATCCTTGTTGATCAGATTTTATCAGAACTTTTACCAAATTCTCCCACGTCTGGCCGTAAGCTTTTCTCCTGTCCAGAGCTGAGTGTAGACACACACACATAGACACACACATGTTGGCCGATAGGCGTCGGTTTGGTCCACTTAAAACAGACCAAAACCTGCGTTGGTTTGTGGACTGAGCTTCTTTGATCTCAATCAGGATTCTTAGCGCATTGACACTATACCCGAAACAAAGCGGACTTTCCGAGCAAACTTTCTGAGCCAACAGACTTGGATTTGATTGAAAAAGTTCCCAAAGTAACACTCGTTTAAAACTACGGAAGCTGAGAGCGGTCATTTTCCCCTATTGTTTTTATTTTTTTCCAGTAGTTACCTCGAGCTAACGACTTAATTTTCTCGTTATCTTGAGATAAAGAGATCATTTTCTCCTGATCATGGGATGATTATCTTGTTATCACAGCATAACTTTGTTTTATTGAGATAATGAAATGATTATACCATGATCACGACAAAACAAAGTTGGTCATCCCGTGATAACAAGATATTTATCCCGTGATCTCGAGATAACGGTATTAAAAATAACATGCGACCACGGCCGTCTCTGCTTTTGTATAAACTAATGTTTTTAATCTGGAAATATTTCAGCTGTTTTTTCATGGAATAATTACTTTGGATTTGCACAAGATAATGACAGTAAAAGTACCAGTTATACTGCTTTTAGATCTTTTATTTTGTAATAAGTTTGAAAACTTTGGGCTTTTGTTTTTACATTATTTTCTACAAATATCTGCATCCCATTGAAAAAAAAAAAAATCCCATTTTTACTTAAGTTTTATGTTTTTATTTATTTTAAAACTAAAATAGAAATAAAGATTTGGGTCTTCAAAAATAACAACAAAGTCCGTAAAGCAGATATTTATTAAATCTGCAGCTCTGCATGAGGTTAAAGCCGGGCTAAAAACAAATCATGGCTGCACACCTCTCCTCTAATCAGACAAATATCACATTTCGATTCTACTTTTACGTCCTTTAACACATCAGTTTGGATGCTAACATGTTAGCCAAACTGCAAACATGCTGATTTCATTTTGTGCATGATTGTCAGCATTCATGTGCACACAATGCCCTCAGCAGGGGTGCTGTGTAAAGTCACCAGCTGTTGTAGCTGCCAGCGCTTTGCCTTCAACAGAGAAACCTGAGTTGTAAAGTATAAAAATGCTTTTCAGGTATTTTGTGTGTGTGAAACGTGCTTCTACAGCTAGGCTGGATGGATGAATGTAAAGTGGAAGACTTAGAAATGAAACTGATCCTCTTGTGACGTTGAGAGACCTCATGTTTGGCTGCAGTTGCCTCATGAGAAGTCTGGTTATGAGAAGTTAATCAGTTTAAATGAATGTTTAATTCCTTTTTCCTGAAGATAGCTGAGAGTTAAAACAGAAAACAATGATTTTTTTGTTTTGCTTCAAACATTTCCTATCAAAGATGTGGGAAAGGTTAGCAAGCATCCAGGTTAGTCTGAGGCGATGCTAAGGAGCAGCCTCCTCATGTTGGATCTGGTTTCAGGTGGGAGGAGGAGGCTGGATCGAATGTGAAGAAAGTGGGTTTAACTTGTAAAGCAAAGCAAACTCAGGCGACACGCCTCGTTTCCAACATGATCAACCTTCAAACTGCAGAGTCCCCAAAAAGACAAATGCTTTCAATGTTCTTCCAATTGTTAAATATTTCAATATTATTCCTTAATTTGAACATAAATCCCTCCATAAAGTGTTATTAACAACGGTGGCATTTTAAAGTTTAACAAGTTGACCTTTAAGTGTAATGTTCCCTTCAGGCCAGGAGTTACATTTTAATCACCAGGCGGCCAAAGCGAAGCCTTGTCCCAAACGTTTCCAGGCTGCTGGAACTTTCCCACATCTGACTGAAATATTCAGCTGGGTTTTTCTATAACTTCTTGAACTGAAATGTAACTTTTTCTGTGGTGATTTCTTTTTACAGTCACAGTTCCATCAGCCTTCATCCTCCGTGTTTTATCAGTGTCAGAGCTGGGAAACGAAGACGCTTTTAGTTTCTTACCAGCATGTCTGCTCCTGTCACCTGTGTGTTAACGCTGTGGACAGAAAACCAGTAAAAAAACTGGAGAAAATGACTGAGACTGACTGGCCTGTGGTGAGCAGTGAGCAGCTGGTTGAGATAAGGTGTCATATGACGTCACATGTTGTCACGGGGGGAGGGAGGGAATTTCTAATGATGCGCCTTAATAGTGAACATGTAAATGTAGAAAACATGGAGGAGGCTCATGAAACTTTCCAGCTTTTCCAGGTTTTACTGATGTCATGTTTTGGTAACTTACTCTGGAGAGATGATTAAAAAAAAACTGTTTCAGGAAATATGAAAGGATGTTTTATAAAACATCGTTTTTCTCTCTTAATTCCATGGATTTGAGAAAAATCCGCACTAAAAGCTGACATGTCGTTTTCTAATGATTTGATCCTCAGCAAAGCCTGAGTCTCTTCTAATCTGCTTCTTTAACCAAAAAGCTGAAACCTGAAGATAAAATAAGTTGTTATTGTCGACATTTTGAAGTCTGTTTTTGGACATTTATTTACATACTTTTTGGTCTAACCTTTTTTTTTTTTTTTTTTTTTTAAATAGAGACATCTGGGTGTTTTTAGGCTTTCTATGTAAACATCATCTATGTGGGCTCCACTTATAATTAAGTCAGGGGTCCAGCTCTGGTCCTTGAGGGCCACAACCCTGCAGGTTTTCCATGCATCCCTGCTCCAACACACCTGACTCAATTTAATGACCATTGTGCAGAACTTCATCAGCTGTTGGATCCTTTTAACTTGAGTCTTCTTGTTGAAGCAGAAATACGTGCTTTATTATTTTAGAAGTTAGATTCATTTATCTTCTCTATTTAAAAGCAAAAATGACCTAAAACAAAAAGCAACTTTTACAATGATTTCTGCAAAACTGATGATTTTTTTTTTTTTTGACCAATTTAGCTTTTTCTGTTGACCTTTTTCAGGTTTCATAAAGTCCATCAAAATTGTATGTCTGCAGGATTAAAGGCACATTACGTAACTTTCTGACCTTAAAACTCCGCGTCCCGGTCTTGTTTGATGACACAGTGACATCTATCATGTGTATTTCTAGAGACTCTGAGGCTGAGAAACCGACACTATAAACCTTTACATCCGGGACGTGACGCTTCGCTTCACAGTATAATAAGGAACTGGCTGTTTTAAACACACAAAGTCGCTGATTCAAAAAAGAATCGCAAGAAGATTAAAAGAGACAAAACAAGAGTCATCGTAAGATCATCTGTTGCTGTCTGGAGAGAGCTCACAGGTCAGGTAGGATGCAGGATGGAGGCTGGATTAGCTGTCGATAGGAGGCGCGTGATGGGGAAATAGTTCTGTAGTGTGTCTTTAAGGTGTGCATTGCAAGGAGAACGCAGAACGAAATGTTAACGATACGTGAGATCAATATAGAACGTTCTGGTTTAAAGGCAGAGTATGTAAGATTTCAAGGCGATTCTTTCCACCACCAGGTGGCAAACACCAGGCCGTGAGCAAAACCACAAAACTGCTACCTCCACAAACGACCACAGGTTGGCAGTAATGAGCAAAACTACCCCCTCACCCCTCCTCCTTGCCAGCTCCAATGAGGGCAGGAATCGCTTGTGAGCTGTAGCTCAGAGCCGCTCTGCAATAAATGGGTTTATACTCCCCCTACTGGTGGAAAAAAAGTACTTTGTTTTCTGACCAGTAAAAAAAAAAAAAAAAATTCAAGAAAGGGTCGTTGTCATTAATTTAACTTGTAATTTATTAACACATCAAATATGGACAGACTGGAACCTACATGTTTAAAAAAACTATCTAATAATGATTGTAGGTTTTTTTTTTAGTTAATTTATTTAGAAAATATTGAAAATCTTACATACTCTACCTTTAAATGAGATTATTTTAGGAGAAAGAAACTCATGATTCCAGCATCTGATCTGTGAAGCACAGTGGCGGCAGTGTAAACCTTGTTCTATCCTCCACGAGGATGCAAGTCCCGCCACGGGGCTGCAAGAACAAGAAGAAACATCTTGTACGTCAGGTCCATCCATCCTCCAAGAGAAGCAGGTCTGCAGCGGGGAGGGATCACTGCGGGGGACGATGTCTGCTTTATGTGCCATGAACCCGGTTGTTACCTCCACCAAGGAGGTTATGTTTTCCCCGCCGTCTTTGTGCTCAAGATAACTCAAAAGGTTACGGACGGATTTTTATAAACATTTCAAGAGTTGTTGGAAATTTGAAAATGAAGAAGTGATTAAATTCTGGTGCTGATCCGGATCACCGTTTGGATCCAGGAATGTTTTAAAAGGATTCTTTAACATCGTGCTTGGCGGAGGTGTTTTTCTAGTTTCATATTTAACGAGCAACTTCGTCCGCGGCGGGGCGGGTCGTGCACGCGGCGGGGCGGGTCGTGCACGCGGCTGGGTCCGAGTGTTTTATTCCAGGCGGACACTGTGCGATTATGAGGGGATTTCAGCACGATTTTGCTGTCGCAGACGTCACGCTGCGTCATGGTGGAAACATGGTAGCGTCGGGATGTCCGGTCGGGAGGTCGTGAGGCGTACAGCGTGAGAACACTCACGAGGAAGGATTAATTGCTGCTACGTTCTAACGATGATGCTGCGACCTCCCGATCAAACTTCTGGCATGCCAGAAATGGTCGCCGTCGCTCGTACAGTGTGAGCGGTGTTACGTCACGATTCTACGTTCGCACCTGCGCAGAAGACACCGGTGGAGCTATAAACAATGGTAGGCAACCCCAACTTCAGACGTGTGCGGTGGACACAGCTGCTAGAAGAAAGATTCGTAGAGCTATGGAGAGAACACGAGGTTTTCTTTTTTTATTTTGTTTCAGCGCACAAGACGGCGCACACAACTGCAACAACTTGCTGCCTGCTCGCCGTCTTGTTGTCAGGCACGCTGTGGTTGTCATAGGAACTAGGAACCTTTGTTTTTCGTTGTTCACACTCGAGCACGTCGTGCCGTCACACGCCGACTGACGCCAACAAGTAGTCGTGGTTGTCGATAATGGTGGCTGACAGCAGTCGTACAGTATGAGTACACATGTCGTCGGGTCAGATAGAGTACGAGGGACAAACCCGGTCGTGCAGTGGGAGCATTTCCCCGACAGTCAGATTTCTAAAATCGCACAGTGTCCGCCCGGCATTAATGCCACATGTAAAAATGTTGGTACTTTCTCACCACCTCGATCAGCTGTTTCATCAGAACAATCCGTTTTACCTGCAACAGGAAAAACGTGGAAGCAGCAACTCCGCTTCATGCTTTCTCCGTGTTAACCACACCCACCTCAAATGTCCGACCAATCACACGATACTTATCGGAGCCCCGCAAGAAAAAAGTTCTGCCAGCCCGGTGTGTCGAGAACCGTCTTCAAACGTGTCCACGAGAAAAAAATGACGTCATTTTCTTCTCGGAGCCTCGAGAACAAGAACAAAGTTCTGGCTTCTCGTGGAGGATGGAATGAGCTTTAGAGTTGGGTCTGCTGGTCTGCATCTGGACCAATGAGGTTTCATTATGCCAGCAAACTTTACAACAGAATATAACTGTTTAAAAGAAGCAATCCGAGACATGAAAATACGTCGTTACGCTCAGTATTAAGAACATGAACACAATTTCATTTTAAACGAATTAAGAGAACATAACTCGTGAAACAAGACAATGGCAGATAAGCACAGAAATGAGAGCTTAACAGGCAAAACTTTGTTTTATTCATGTTTAAAGGTAAAAAACTTCAAAAGGTTCAGAAAGAGAAAAGTACTCTACATCTACTTTCAGCTTTAAACCTTTTTTATATAAGCTTATCCAAAAAATGTTCAATAAAAAGGTTTACAAAAAGAGGTTTTGATCATATTTCTTCAAGAAATATTCAAACTTTTAATACCTACTGCTTCCACTGCTGATATTTATCTAGCTTAATTTCTGCGACACATCCATGCCACATGCATTAGAGGATGAAACAGAAGAAACACAAACCTCATTGAATTTCTCATCTTAAAGCTGAAAACCTGCCTCCACACTGCGATACACTTTCACACCGAAAGTCCGTCTCATTAGCCGTCTTATCCTCCCCGTGTTCACTTAGCCCTTTTGCAGGCTTGCAGAAGTGTGCTTGTAAATTGGTGTTATTGGATGCAGCCTGATGTTTGGAGAGAAAAAAGACAGAAATGTTGAAGATGCACAAAACAACGAGGCTTTAATCAGCTGCAAGACTTCAGTCAGAAGGAACGACGGCATGGTGGCGGCAGAAGAAGAAAATCCTCATTTTTCACCACAAACTGATCTGCTAATTACATCAATTCTATTAAAAAATCCCCAAAATAACAAACGTTCAAATGAATGTTTATGTAGAAACGTTCAGAGTTCAGCTCAAAGCTGGACGTAAACAGCAGCTTTGTCATCCAGATCCGTCAAATCTGAGTCATTATTTCTTCCATGCAGACGTCAGGAGACGCTCCAGGTCACCACGACATCTTCCCGTGTTCCGATCTCTCAGAGCTGTTCGCTACTAATTATTAAATATAATTCACTTCATTTATTAATGCCAATTCCCAGAAAATGTTCCCGTCGAGTACTTTAAAGATACAGTCCACGTCGTCCCAGTTCATAACAATCTAGTTATGAGTAAAATTATTATGATGACAATAATGTAAGTCTATTTAACCCTTTAAAGCCTGACTCAGGAGACATTAACCTTGTCTCAAATCTGGCGTCTTTATTAGGCCTTTAACATAATGTTAAAAAAAAAAACTAATAGACGTAATGTTTGTATATTTGCAGTACAAATTTGGAAAGTTTTTACCATAAAATGATGCAAACAGTCAAATGAACTGCGTGCATCTGAAAATACGCACACAGAATTAAAGGATTAACCTCTTCATTACCACCGGACCGCCGGCGAGCGCTAAAACTCGCTAAAACCTGTTCCTGTTGCCATGAAAACCAAAAGTAGAGCGTGCTGGAAAACTCAAACATGCATTTAGGTGATAAAAAATGACACCGCTTACATGTCTGATGAGTATTCAACACTATGACACCGTAGAAAGCTCAGAACTAGCATCATAGAGCTGCTTTAAAAGAAAAAGTTTAAGTTTCTTTTATAAAATATAGACAAAAACATGCAAAAAACAAACAAGAAATAAACAACAATTTCTGGCAGATCGAACCTGATTAGTAGAAAATTGCTTCAATAATTCAAGCTGCTGAGTCTCAGCTGAAGAAACTAAACATAAAGGACAAGAAACTTGAGCCATGAATATTTTTTTTTTAATCAATAACGCCACAATAAATGGTCAAAACATACAAGAGAAGTTCCCAACATGTTTCACCAGACAACAGTCACAGATGGATCTGGACCCTGGTGACATTCTGGATACGACCATCCTGAAGAGGAAAAATCAGAGGATTTTCATCTCTACAAGGCAACAAATTAAAATATTAGCATGCAAAAAACATCAGAGTAGATCCAGGACACCGTGGATCATACGCCATGGTAAATAACACTGTGAGAAGTGTTATCAGGTCATGTGACAACATTTCTTCTACAAACACCAACACAGTTAGTCGTTCAGACATTCAGATGTCCATTAAGGCCAGTTCAGCACAGCTTGGCCAGGTTCTAATCGGAAGACTTTGGCATTTAGGAACGTTTTGTGTGATTAATACCGCAGCCAGTTGGGTAAATTAGTGGAAACCTTCTTGCTTTTGTAATGGTGTTCGACCAGTTCATGGAAAAACTGTAATGTGATGCAGGTGATGTATGTCGCAGGCAAAGTGTTCCTTATCAGAAAAGGCTGTAATGAATCCATCGTTAACAGAAACCATCTAAAGTGTGATAAAATCCAGCTGTGCTGAACCGTTTCTGATACTTCTCTCATGCTGTGTGTGTTTATTAATAAAGAAACCTTTGATGTTTATGTGAGATTTCGACATCAAAACATTTTGATACCAAACACACGAACAAATTAAGAAAACTTCTCATTATTTTGTTTCATTTCTGAGTCTCAAAGCTGCGGCTGGAAATGGGGGGAGAGGTTGGGTGTAAGGGCTTGAATGTGAATTTCAGCCTGCGCCGTCAACAGCATGCAATCAGCCAATTAGCACGCCTCGCCGCAGCGACCCTCTCTGATGAAGTTTGACGGGAGAATTACCAGCATTCCTTCGCTGGTGACCCTCAGCCGCCGAGGTGGAAGTATTAATTAGGCAGTACATGTCTGCCTCATTGCAGGAGTCCACTCCAGGACACGGAGGCATGCCAAGGCAGCGTATGAGGCCGTTACACCGAACAAATCAGCGTTAAGAAGACCCCGGCAAAAGTTCACTAACGAAGCTAACCGCACTTATTCCTGCTTGAACTGCTTGAGTAACTGATCACTCACTAAGTATTTTTTTTCTTTGTTCTCCCTGCAGGTTAAATTTGGAGAACCGGCGGATCAAGACTCGCAGGAGTTCTTTGGGGTGATCTGTCAGTTTCTCCACGGCTTCAAGCAGGTCTATGCTGAAACCGGATGAGCCGCTCGGCGCGCAGAGACTCCTTGTTAGGATGAAGAACTGAACCCGACGTCTCGGGGTGCCCACACATCACCGTGATTGCTCTGTGGGCTCCCTGAGAACCATTTCCCACTCAATTAGGTGGATGAGACGGGTGGAATTTGCCTGCATGTGCAGATTTCTGAAAACGGCCGATGGATAACTGGTGATGTTACGTCTTTATCAGCGGTCTGATGGATAGCTGCTCGTTGCTATGGCAGCAGGATGAAAGGACACACAGTTAACCATGAGAAAAGACGTGTAAATATATACGTAACATGACTTGTAACGCATCGTTAGACACTGTAAATAATCAAGATGAAGTAACATTTTAACATTTTTCCTCATTGCAGACGTTGCAATGCTCAACATGGATGTGGATTAAAGCCTCTGTCTGTGGAAATCAGTTTGTTATTAACAGGGATTTTCTTGTGATTATTTACCATCAGAAGTCGACTTGTTTTGGTTCATTGTTGTGGATATTTGGTGTGAAAATCTTGATTCAATTCCTTTTTATTCGTACAGAGACAGTTAACAACAAATTCATGTCCAGGTGCTTTACAGACATAATCAATTCATAACTTCCACATGAGTTCAGTTTGTAAAAGCTGCGATCATACAAGCATGACCATGAAATAATAACCCAGCTGATCATATCATATTAATCCCCCGTTATGAGCGAGAACGGGGCGGGAACCTCGGCACGGCGGAAATGAGGAATATCGTTTCATCGCTACAATCACATCTGTTCATATAAAATCACAAAAAACAACCAAGAATTCAGAATTTCATGTTCTTGCTGAGCTTAATCAGGCATATAAATGAAAAACAATGTTTATTATTATTATTATTATTAGGGTCCGAGCTATACAAAGTATGGGCTCGGGCCCTATTCTTTTTGTAATGTTTATTATTATTATTATTATTATTATTTTATTATTTTATAAGCACAACTCGCTCATTTTTGACACCTTAGTCCCTGTGAAAAGTCGCAAAACTCTCGGGTCCACATGCACACCAATGGAAAATTCCTCGACAGCGCCCCCTAGAAACACCAAAAATGGCCCTTAGAATGGGGTCTCATTATTATTACTATTATTATTATTATTATTTAGGAAAACGAACTGAACCCCATTCTGCATGTTGAGCTGTAAAATATCCACAGTATGGTAAAGAAAACAGAATTATTTCCCTTTTTCACATTAAAGCAGGATAAAATACAAACCCTGATCCTATTTATAATCTTATATAAAATATTATTAGAAGTTGTAATAAACAGTTTGTCTGGATCAACGCTGGGATGTGAATCTGTCTTTCCGTGTACGGTCACACCCCTCCTGCTTACTGACCTTTAGAAATAAATCCGAAATGAGAAGTCGTCCAGCTGTATGAAGCAGTTTTCTGATGCTTATTCCCTCAGCTGTCTGCTGGAAGAGGAGCCAATCCGACCAACCCTCAGAGTCCTGCACGGACGGCTGAACTCCTCATCATTCCGAACATTCCCGCCGTCTTCGTCCAGGGACGTTCCCTCTTGTGACACGCTTCAGGAGGAGCTGCAAGGTCGCCTTTGATTCAGCCACTAAATGTGTGCCTGCTTCCGCTTCCAGGAGACACTTGGTTCTGGTTGGTTCTGGTCGGTTCTGGTCAGTTCTTGTTGGTTCTTGTTGGTTCTGGTTGGTTCTGGTCCGAAGTGGCTTGTATGATTTTGTGTGTCTGACATTTGAACTAATTACCAAAAGTTGAAATGAGTTATGGAATGAATGTGTGTCGTTAGAAAAGTTGTTTTCTTGACAGAAACAATGAAAACTGTTTTTCATTTTGCTTCTGTTCATTAATCATCATTCAACTTTCAATTCAACTTTATTTATATAGCGTCAAATCACGGCAATGCCATCTCAAGACGCTTTACAGACAGAGGGGAAAACATAATGAAGGCCAATTCATAACAGCCTATATAAGGAAACCAACAGATTGAGTTGAGTCCAACTCAATTAGCTGGCGTAGCTTCATTAATACTAACATAATCCTCTTGCTGTAACCAGGTTTCCGTAAAACAGAATAAATCTATGTGGTGACCACCTATCAAGTCATTGACTAATAAAGACTTATTTGGGAGGGATCTAATATTCAGTAGGCCACACTTTATGGTCTTATTTTCAGATTTTATTAGATCCATTGTTTTTATTTTTATGAGGTTTTCACGATTAACCCCAGAAGTGTTTTTGTGTTGTTTAATTCTTACTGCTGAGAAGTTGTCAGAATGGGGTTTTGGGTGGGCGGCGGCAGGCGGGAAGCTGCAGAAAAGTGTGTAGGACTACAATTCTGCCTCCTGGTCCCAACCCTGAGTTGTCAATTTAGCTGACTAATAAAAGAGTCCATATTGCTAGATAAGAGAGCGGCTCCATCCAACGTGGGATGGATGCCATCTCTCCTAATAAGACCAGGCTTTCCCCAAAAAGCGCTCCAATTATCTATAAAACCCACGTTGTTATCGGGACACCACCTAGACAACCAGCGGTTGAAGGATGACATGCGGCTAAACATGTCATCGCTGATTAAATTTGGCAAGGGACCAGAGAAAACTACGGAGTCCGACATGCTCTTGGCAAAGTTACACACCGAAGCAACATTAATTTTAGTGACCTCCGATTGGCGTAACCGGGTGTCGTTACCGCCGACGTGAATTACAATCTTACGGTATTTACGTTTAGCCTTAGCCAGTAGTTTCAGATACGATTCGACGTGGCCCGCTCTGGCCCCAGGAATGCATTTGACTATGGTCCCCGGTGTCTCTAGAGCCACGTTTCTGACTATGGAACTACCTATAATCAGGGTTTCTGCCTCAGCGGGTGTGTCGCCGAGCGGGGAAAATCTGTTAGAAACGTGAACAGGTCGGTGGTGGCCAGTGGGTTTTGGTTTGGGGCTACGCCTCCGCCTGACCGTCGTCCAGCCCGCCTCGGCTCCCGGCTGCGCGGGAACTGCTGAGGGATCACTAGGTGGGCTAGCTGCCCTGGCAGATTCGGATCAACAAGGTTTTTCTTCACATGAGCAGCGTTTACACGGATCCAGCTGAACGTCCAATCAGAACGCGTTATGTAACGTGAGCTGATCTGATTGGATGAATTAAACCAGAGGGAGGGCCGGTAGGTTTCCCTGCTACACCTGATCCAAATCAACCGGATCCAGCAGCATCTTGTCGACCTTTTCATCTGTTTCAGGTGTGTTGGAGCATGGAGACAACAAAAACCTGCACGATACTGGTCTGGACTTTGACACCTTTGGTTTAAACCTGTAAATAATCAGATCAGCAGGAAAATATAACCATGTAGAAAGAGACGTCTAAAAATCGGTCTGCTGTCCTGCAGGTTTTCAGTCTTTCCCTGCTCCAACACACCTGACTCAAAGTAAATGGATCCAACAGCCAATGAAGTTCTGCACAGTGACTCATCCATGCTGGAGACCATCTGCTTCCAGGCTGGATGTGTTGTGTGTTCAGAGATGATGTTCTGCATGTGATGGATGGAACCAGTTCTTACTGGACTTCCAGTTGTCTTTCCACCATCTCCAACCAGTCTGACCAGTCTCCTCTGACCCCTGCAGACTGACATCTGCTGCTTGCTGGACCCTGCAGATGGTTGTGTGTGAAAAGCTGAACCACTCCCACCAGCATCCAGCCTGTTTCTGCTCTGATTTATCCTCGTTTATTTGATCTGCTGTCGCTCGGAGCTCATTTAAAAGCAAAGAGTCTCTGGTTTAAATGGAAAGACCTTTAATGGACTCTGCCAGCCTGTCATTCAAACCTGATTCAACATATAAAATAGATTTGAGTGTCTGCATCAAATCAGTTCCTCTGATTTAACATATTGCACGGTGCATAAAAGCACGGCTCTTTGTCTTTTAACACGGTTAACCAACAGGTTCCTCTTATGAAGAGGCTGGTAGGTCATGTCTGCCTTTTGTACCACTTTGGACTGAGTGTCTCGAGCATCCTGCTTCTAAGTGCCACATGTTCGGACATCTGCAGACATTTCCTGGTGATTATGAGAAAAAATAGCTTTCAGACTTCATATCTACATCTTCTGCAGGAAAAAAAACCTACTTTCCAGCTTATCAACTAAGAGAAAGATCATTTTGAATTCCAGTTAATGCAAAATGTTTCCATTTAAACATAGACCCAGCTGGATTCAGATGACTGTTTTGACTGAAGACATCAGTGTAGGTGACTGTGACCTCGCCACTCTAACATGCTGTAAAAATGTTTTAAAAGTTGGAAAAGGCACATTTGCATGTGGTGCTATGTCTATTTCTGTCTACCTTGTTTCCTAGCACGCTGCCTGCTTAATTGGCAGCTGAGGGAATAAAACAAATTCACTTTAGATCAAAGTAAACTTGCTGAGGGTCACATTTCAGCAGCTTCTTTTCAAGCTGCACTAGTCGATATTTCTGTATTGATTATCATCAAACTGCCTATCTTACATTCATTCATTCATTAATTATCCTAACCACTTAGTCCGATGAAGGGTTGTTGGGAAGCTGGAGCCTATCCCAGCGCCTATCTTACCTAAAGGAAGTTATTTAAAGTGTGGCAAATTTCAATAACTCCGTTTTAAACAGCAACATCCAAAGTGCTTGTTAGAGTGTCGGGTGTAGCTATGAGCTACAGGTTCCAGCTCGCATGATAAACATGACGTCGGCTTCATGTTTACAGCTTGTTGAGATGCCCTGACAGGCCTTAACATCATCTGTCTCAGGTTTGAATTTCCATCACGTTCCAGAAAACAGTCATGACATCCGGACACTTGTTTTGCTGAAGAATCCGTTCTGACCTGCGGAAGAGCGAAACATCCCTGAACCGCACAGCGAAACGAACGCCTGCTAATGAGCTGAACAAAGCTGCTTCCAGAGGGCTGAGACAGAGGCGATCTGCATGCAGACGGCAGACAACAAGCTGCAGGGCAGGTTTGACTTTGTGTTTGTTAAAACTGCTTTAGCTTCAGCCTGATCACCACTTCTGAGTCTGCAAACACTTTGCTTTGTGCTTCAGCTGGAAAAACACACAAAACTAGTTAAATAGTTTAGTTAGTAGAGATATACTCCAGTCAGTGTGAGAACATTTTTATTCAGACAAATGTTAAAACATGACTGAGCTCAGTTACATAATGGTTTTTTTAAAATTAGGAATTAAATAATTCTGGATCAATATTATTCTCCAACGAGTTTACATGAAAATAATCATTCAGAATGGAGATTCACATGAAACCAACACATCTTTACTTCATTCCGCTTTCGATCGGCGGCTCGGGAAGGGTTCTGATTGGACAGGGGGCGGGGCGTGACGAACTTACGTTTATCGAAATAAACAAATTCCGCTTCTTGCTTCTCGTCTTTTTTTTTTATTTTTATTGATCAACAATGTACAAACATACGGCATATCGGTTGTCGTATACATTTAACAGGTGTTTAGGTAACTTCCAACATGGCAGTCTGACAGGAATGAGAGCCTAAACACTCACACACACACACACACACACACACACACACACACACACACAAGAAATCAATGTCTCGTAACATGAAGTCCATCAAGGAAAAAAGTCTTTGGGAATTTTTTTGTTTTCACATTTTGAAGAGATTTTGTGAATGTTCTGAGTTCTGCTTGTCGTCTTTTCGGTCGTAACCTGGAAAACTGCAGAAGAAGACCAGTTTCACCGTTATTTTGCTTGTAATTGTGAAGCACTAGCTCCACACAAGTATACTTTGTTCATCAGCTGAGAAGGAGAAAGAAGATAAATACTGAACACGGGAAGCAAAACAATGCGTGGAATGTGTCCCATCGG
>NC_136622.1:34837497-34867497 GCF_933228915.1 Telmatherina bonti
ATACTGTGGAACTTTCTGATCTGATGTCATTTAACTGCAAATGTCACAAAGATTAATTCATGAATTTAACAAGGAAGCATTTAAAACTCCAAATATCAGAGAAACTGTTAATTCAATGGACACCATATTGACCATGCAGTTTCTTACATAAAATGTGTAAATTAAATAGTAACAACTTTATATGATTTGTTCAGTTGGGCTGTGACGATACGCTTTTGTCCTGAATCGATTTGATTCCCATTTTATGGGTGCCGATTAGATTTAAATTGCAACTCTCACAATTCTTCACAATATTGCTGATTTTTGTAAATTATTTTTTAAATTTTATTTCAATGAGGAAAAAAACAACACAATAAGCTAAACCATCATTCTGCTGCTATATAAAATTAGAAAGATCAATAAAAACAAGAAAAAATGACAAAAATTTTAGAATAAATTATTTTTATTTATTTATTTTTTTTAAAAAAATCATTTTTTTTAACAAAAGAAATTTATTTTAAAATTGTGAAACAAAAATCCTGATATTTGATTTTTCGAATCGATTTTCCCACCCCTATTGTTAAGGTATATTTACACATTTTGCACTTTGATTAAGCATTTGCAGATCAATCTTTCATCGTTTATTGTTGTTAACTGAACATTGGAATAACAGTAAATGTGATTTTGTGTCCCAGATGTTGAGACATGGTGTAGGACAGTAAATGATCAGTGTGCCAGATGTGGTTCATGGTGGTTTACTCACCTGTCTGGTGGGCCTGAACACTGCCGAGGCGTGTGGCGATGAGCTGGAGGTTCGGTTTGTCTGTCTGTCTGTCTGTCTGTCTGTCTGCCTGTCTGTCTGTCTGTTAGCAACACAGCTGGAAAAGTGATGGACGGATTTTAATCAGATTTTCAGGACATGTCAGAAATGGAATGGAAACAATGATAGACATGATCCGGATCACCGTCTGCATCCTGGAATGTTTTAAAAGATGGTTTAGCATAGAGGAGGAAAAATCCATTTGAAAAATCGATAATAGGATTTTTTGCTTCACAATTCTAAAATCAATTTTTTGGTTAAAAGAAAATCGATTTTTTTTTTTTTCAAATAAATGAAAATAATCCATGTTTATTATATCATGGATTATTCATTTAAAAATCAAATGTTTTTCAAATTAATAAAAATAATTATAAAATTTTTGCAATTTTTATTGTTTTTATTGATCTTTTACTTGTCTTCTTGGGCGTTATAACAGTAGAATGATGGTCTGGCTTCTGGGTTGTTTTTTTTCTAATTGAAATCAAGAAAAATGACAAGCAAAAAAAAGTTTTTGAATCTGCACCAAACAAATCGGCATCTAATCCAATCGAATCGGAACAAAAGCATATCGTCACAAACCCTACTTTAGCATGAGGAGATAGAAGCTGTAATGGCTAAATAACTGCAATAAACAAGATGCCATCATGGTAGACGTTCATAACAATAACATGAACACAGATTTCTTCAACATCTTCATGAATATTGAAGCCATTTGCTTCGTCTTGGTGTGTTTTCATGGTCCAGAGGTGTAAATATGACAGATAAGATGTGGCCTCCATCCTGATGATGGAAACAGATGATGACAGTAGCCTGAACTGTGTTGGCATGGCGTTGGTACCTGGGTGGGGGTGTTTCTCAGCACCTGATGGCTTGGCGGGGGTCTACGTTCTCTGACTGCCTAAAGTTGGGGCTTTAGGGCTGACCTACAATGTGTGTTTAAATCATCCTTTGTGATTTGGTAAGTTGGAGATATTTGTGGGTCCATATTGTAATATTCAGGAATGCAGTGATTGGTTTTATGGGAACACCTCTGAGGGAAGTTTGGCGCAGTCAGGAGCAGAAGGGTTGAGTATGGTCCAAGTCTCCTGGGTCAGTTTGTACGTCTACGCTACTTCATTTCCACTTTACTTAACCGTTTCAGCTGCTCACGCAGGCCGCCTTGTCACATGCATGTGCACGTGCATACCTGAAGGAATCCAGTGACATTACATCCAGCTGACTGCAAGTAAAGAAATGCATCTGATTCAGTACCTCAGAAAAACAAGTGTCGGACTGAACTGGTCCTGATTGTTAAAGGGTTCCTATGATGGTATTTGGAGTTTCCTGAGCTTTCTATAGTGATACAGTGTTGAATCTTCATCAGACATGTAAACGACACTGTTTTTTTTTTAACCCCTAAACGCATGTTTGAGTTTGAGTTTGAGTTCCAGCACGCTCTCCGTTCGGTTTCCATGCGACGAAAAACGTGTCGTTTTAGAGAGTTTTTTCTACGTGGAAATCCTTGTGACGTCCCGGGGGATAAGGTTCGGTGATTGGTTACCTTCTACTGGTTAACAAGGGCATGTACAAATACATCAGGCGGGTGGAAAACGTGGGATAAAGTTATTTCCAACGATGGCTGGTGAGTTTACCAAAGAGAGACATCCTGCTGCATTCGTTGCTGTGGGTTGCTGTTTTCCACTTCGTTTTCAGGCTCTGATTCAGGTTCCAACATGTAGGGCTGTATGCTATGTGTTGACATGGTATTTTGTTTTTTTTATTGAGTTCATATGAGCCTAATCCTTCTGTTTATGAGACGTTACAATGACGGCGAAAGCAGGTGCGGTGCGCGCTCCCGATGTAGTGCAGTGGTGGGAGGCGGGGCTTAATGCGGAAGAGTCTCAATCCACTCGTTTTGTCCACAGGCTGATCTGACAGCCTACGGAGAGGGTCGGTCTGAAGTAAATAAAGCCATTTGTGACAATAACTCGATCAATCCCAGCCCTTCTGGTCTCAGAAATAAAAATAAATTAGCCTGAAATGCACATAATAGTTCCACTTTAAGCTGCAGTTTGAAAACCAGGACGAGGAGTCAGAGGAGGGACTGCAGAATCACTGGTTGCAGCGCTGGGCCTGCTTATGGCACAATGACATGATCACATGACTAATCTCTGGTCGATACTCTCACATGACCTGACAGGTCAGCTGCTGGTTTAATGCATCAAACTAAGACCTTTACTGTAAGATGATGCTGAAATACTAGCACCATATGCCAATATCTTCCTGCCACTTTGCAGCTTACGGAGCTGCATTTTAGCTGGTTCAGATTCCTTTTAATGTGATATTTACATAAACATGATTAAATTATGTTTGCATTAAAAAAGATCTCACCGGAAAATTAAAAATAGAGTCTCAGCGTTGCATAAAAATATAAAATAAGTCAATACATGCACACATATCATAGCGTAATATTAGATTTTATATTATCTTCAAATATCTACCAGTATATGTCGCTGTTTATAAACAAAATACCACATGTTCATGTTATATTTACATATATTTAATGATATGAAATTATATATATATATATATATGTGTGTGTGTGTGTGTGTGTGTGTGTGTGTGTGTGTGTGTGTGTGTGTGTGTGTATATGTAAACCAAATGATGGAAACCTTAACTGGATGCTACTCAACTTGTGGCCTTGAGTTTAAAAATGACACAAGATCTGTGTAGTCAGAACGTTCCAGATCGGCTGTGTGAAAGTAGGAACTACAGTTTTGAACAAAACCTTGAAGAGAAAAGAAGTGAATACATTTAGTGTGACTTTTTACTGTTTCTGTGACAGCTTTTCTGTTTCTTTTGCAGAAATGTGATTGCTGCAGCTTTGACAGTGATTATACTGTGAAACATACTAAACTTCTTTGCACATGGAAAATCAATTATTCTAAAATTAAAACAGAGAATCAAGGGTAAGGTCTAACTTTTAAAAATTCATAGCTTTTGAGTCCAACATGTTTTTTTTTTTTTTTTTACATGTATGGATCTATTTATTTAACACCTTATAATAGGAGAGAATTTGGTGAAAATGCACATTTTCTGACTTATTTCTTTCTCATCTAATTGAGTGAAATTCTTTGGAAAAATCAGTGAAAGAGAAAAAGTGTTTTAATCTGGACTCAGAAAAACAATATTTTCTGTAAAAGAGCAGAAAGATCTCCTGATGGAGTCCTGGGAAGCAGCAGAGTCCAGAAGCTTCCAGACGACCTGCTGATGATGAGCCACTGGGAGAAGGTGCACTGGGAGGTACTGGGGGTTCTGTGGAGGTGAAACTGGGTGGAAGGCAAACCCAGTTATGTGACTATGAGCAGAGCGGACTCTTAAACTGGGACAACCTGAGGAAAGGGTTCGGGTCTCCTTCCAGATCCATCACCTTTCAGAACCAACAGCCTGAACTCACATCCGGGGCGTTTCTACATAGTTTGGAGAAATTTTCTCCCAGACAGTTAATTATACATCTGTCACGCGTGCGTGCGTGAAGGAGACGTCTGAGCGCGCACAGACGCAGCTCATCACTGCGGGAACAGCTGCTCTGTGGATGGCCACATGGACGGTTCTCTTCTCCCACTTCCACGCAGAATTCCTCCTGCTCGACTTCTCCTCCTGCTCCGCGCGTGGAGATGAGACACGCAGAGAGCTGAAGGACATTTCTAACTCGTTTTAGTCTCCTCTCTGTTTGGCTCGGATATGTCTCGTTTCTGGACCCAGTAAGAGGTTTTTACAGCGTCAGAGGCTCGCGTGACTGGGGACCAGTGGAGGGACCCCCACACAGGACACGGAGTGGAACAAGCTGCCACGGCTGGAGGGAAGGAAGAGACAGCGTCATGGTGAACGTCCTCATGCTGATGCTCAGCTGGACTGTGGTCTCCCAGGTCGCCAGAGCCCAGAATGACACGGAACCGATCGTCCTGGAGGGGAAGTGCCTGGTGGTGTGCGACTCCAACCCGGCCACGGACTGGAGGGCTGCGTCGCCGCTCGGCATCTCCGTGCGCGCCGCCAACTCCAAGGTGGCCTTCTCCGCAGTCAGGAGCAACAACCACGAGCCCTCAGAGATGAGCAACAAGACCAGGATCATCTACTTCGACCAGGTGACCATTCCTCCCTCTGAACTCCATCAGGAGAGGAAAGCGCGCGCGCTGCGCGTCTGATGCGTCTTCAGCCAGTTTCCCTCCTCAGGCTCTTTGTTTGTTTGTTTGTTTGTTTGTTTCTTTGGAGGAAACCTTCAGTTGTGATGCAGAACATTTTTACAGTGTCTGTGGAATGTTAAGCATCCCCACGGCGCGCCTTGGCGCGTGGATTCTGGTCGTGCGTGTGTTTCACGCAAGCAGATCCGACGTGGCTGGATCGTGTGTGTGTGTGTGTGTGTGTGTGTGTGTGTGTGTGTGTGCATGATGCTTTGACTTCCCGTGTAGGTGTAAACTCCCCGGCTGTGGGAGTGTGTCCGGAGAGGAGGTGTTTCGTCTCATCGCGTTGTTTTGTGTCGCTGATGGAGGCAGTGTGAAGGAAAGAGCCTGATTTATTTCATCTACAGTCGTTTCTGTGAAACAAATAGAAGAAGAAATTTTTTTGTTATAGAATAGAAAGCAGATAAAAGCTGAAGAAGGAGCTTTTAGTCTTTCAGTCAATTGTGAGAAAAGTTCAATGAAATGTTTTGTGACGTGTGTCGCACACAGTTCGAGTCTGATCCAGAAGGGAGTCTACAGCTAAGAACTGTGCATGGCTGATTTCCCTTCTTAATATTTAATCCCATTTGAAATGAAAGCCTTTATTGAAGTGCTGAATGCAGAAGCCCTCTTTCTTTATTTATTTAATGATGACTTCTCTCCCTCCTCTCCTAGGTGCTGGTGAACATCGGAAACTACTTCACATTTGAATCCGTATTTTTGTCCCCGAGAAAAGGAGTCTACAGTTTTAACTTCCATGTGATTAAAGTGTACCAGAGCCAAACCATCCAGGTATTTATGTCTTTTATTTTCATGTCACAGTGTTGCACTGATCTGGGAAAAGCATCCTGCAGGTGCACCGAGGCGCTGGAGGCGCGCTGTGGTGGGAAGAGGCAGCGTTATTACTCCATTCTCGTGTTTAGGATTATAACCTAAATATAGGAATCTAAACAGTGTGGTTTATTAAAGATAAGAGGAAAATAGTAGTGAATTATGGATCTGGTGTTAAACGTAGGAGTGCTTACTGGGAAGAATCTGGTGATACGATATGTATCACAACACAGGGCCAATGATACGAAATACTGCGATACTGTACGCATAAAAGCTTAAAGGGTTCCTATGATGGTATTTGGAGTTTTCTGAGCTTTCTACAGTGATACAGTGTTGAATCCTCATCAGACATGTGAACGACACTGTTTTTTATCACCTAAATGCATGTTTGAGTTTGAGTTTGAGTTCCAGCACGCTCTCCGTTCGGTTTCCATGGCGACGAAAAACGTGTCGTTTTAGAGAGTTTTTTCTACTTGGAAATCCTTGTGACGTCCCGGGGGATAAGGTTCGGTGATTGGTTACCTTCTACTGGTTAACAAGGGCATGTACAAATACATCAGGCGGGTGGAAAACGTGGGATAAAGTTATTTCCAACGATGGCTGGTGAGTTTACCAAAGAGAGACATCCTGCTGCATTCGTTGCTGTGGGTTGCTGTTTTCCACTTCGTTTTCAGGCTCTGATTCAGGTTCCAACATGTAGGGCTGTATGCTATGTGTTGACATTGTATTTTGTTTTTTTATTGAGTTCATATTAGCCTAATCCTTCTGTTTATGAGATGTTACAATGACGGCGAAAGCAGGTGCAGTGCGCGCTCCCGATGTAGTGCAGTGGCGGGAGGCGGGGCTTAATGCGGAAGAGTCTCAATCCACTCGTTTTGTCCACCGGCTGATCTGACAGCCTACGGAGAGGGTCGGTCTGAAGTAAATAAAGCCATTTGTGACAATGACTCGATCAATCCCAGCCCTTCTGGTCTCAGAAATAACAATAAATTAGCCTGAAATGCACATAATAGTTCCACTTTAAAGATCTAACTGGAACGACACTTTATGTACAAGATGAATGAAGAAATGAAGGTTTAAGCACCACAGTCTGGACTCGGTTAGGTCGGGACGATTTCCAAGTTTCACGCCTTCCTTTGGTTTCTTTTCAAACTGCTCTTAACTTAGCGAACTAAACGACCTGGACAACGTCACGTAGTCAAAACAACTGCTTGCTCCGAAGTAGGGCTGTGACGATTTGCTTTTGTCCCGATTCCATTCTGATTTTTTGGGTGCCGATTCCATTTAAATTGCGATTCTCACAATTCTTCGATATTGCTGATTTTTGTGGATTAACAGCAAAAAAAACCCCACAAAAGTATAAAACTTGTGTTTTTGCACGTTATTTTTCTTGATTTCAATTGGTAAAAACAACACAGTAGCCAGACCATCATTCTGCTGCTATAACGCCCAAGATGACAAGTTAAAAGATCAATAAAAATGACAAAATTTTGTAATGGATTATTTTTGTTTACTTGAAAAAAAAATTGTTTTTTAACAAAAAAAATCGATTTTAATATTGTGAAGCAAAAAAATCCCGATTTTCAATTTTTCGATTTGATTTTCCCACCCCTACTACGAAGTGAAACTCCTCAAAAACACAGTTTTTATGTAAAAATGGCAGATTAACTAATCAAACTGGCAGATTTTTAACCTGGGATTTTTTTTTTCTCTTTTCTGCATTATTTTTGTGGACATGACCAGTTTTTTGTTTTTATTTCTCAACTGAGCAGGTGCTTTTATTTTGAAGCCCTGCAGACTTTTCCAAACTCGCGCCTATTGTCAGGAATATCCTTGTCGTGGTGCATCCGGAGCAGCCAGTGGGATACGTTCCTTGTGATGCAGGATGGAGAACAGCTGAACCCAGACATGGTGGATCTCTGCTTCGTTCCAGTCAAATGAATGAATGGATGTTTTGTTACAAGTTTGTTTTATGTTCATACTTTTTTTGGTTGTTTTCCTTTTTGTTTTGGCTGTTTTCTGAGGAAAAAAATCGTTTTCCTGGAAGCCAAATTTGCAAACAGTTTATTCACCCCCCCTCCTCCCCCATTACTTAAAATTTGGTTTCCCAGACTTTGTTGAATTTCTCCAACTTTCTGAAACTAAGTTTTCTCTTCTTTAAGCTGCTTTTCTCTCACATTTTCAGCCCATTTCTGGCAGCTGGATGTGTGTTTTGCGAGTTAAGTTACTAAACAGGAGCCTTTGGATCATTTAAGTATGTCGTGTGTTTATGTGAAAGGATGAAGTAGTGCTGAATCTGCACATTTCACCGGCAAATCAGCAAAGAAGCTGCTTTAAATTGGCTCTTTAGGCACATTGTTCCTACCTGTATGTCACAAAAACATCATTTGTTCCCATTTCTTTAGTGGCATCTAGACAGCAGCAGCAAAGGATAACAGTTTGATGGATAAAAACTAGGATTTTTATAACAATAAGGTGATTCCTAAGGAGTAATTGGCTTAAAACTTGGCATTTCTCTGCATGCTGTGCATGTCTGCATGTCTCTGTAGAGGAAACTGGACAAGACGGGAAGAAAAGAAGAAAAATCTGGTCTGAAAAACTATGTAGAGCAAATAAACAAGATGTGAAAGTGAT
This sequence comes from Telmatherina bonti, assembly GCF_933228915.1. Taxonomy (NCBI): domain Eukaryota; kingdom Metazoa; phylum Chordata; class Actinopteri; order Atheriniformes; family Telmatherinidae; genus Telmatherina; species Telmatherina bonti. The sequence continues at coordinate 34,845,961 of NC_136622.1, forward strand.
AAAATATGAACGCTTCTCTGAAAACCCTGACAGGATCTGAGATGCATCCAGACCTTCTGATAATGCATCTCCTGCCTCATCAGAAGAGGTCTCCATGGAAACGTGGCTGTCAGGAAGTCAGGAAGGGAAACGAGGAGAAAAGCTGAAGCATGTCACATGACCCAGGAATGGTCTGAGAATCAGGCGGGGATGGATCGTCCCCAGAGCCCCGACTTTATCATTGTTTTTTGCTGCATCCAGACGTCGTCGCCACTGAAGCCAGGAGACAACTGGACACACTTTAGGAAAACTTGATGTGTGATTTTCTTGCGTGCCGATTCTTCTTAAATGGATTTCCCGGAAGCAGTTTCATCGCCTACAGATTTACTTCATATCTACGTTGGTGGAGGCTAAAGTCTTTATCTTCACTCCTGAAAAGAATTATTATACTTCTGGTTGAATCTGGTGAAATAAAGAGTCTCCTTTTGAATCCTTTTCAGAGACACATTTATTTCTGCATGATTCAGTTCCTCTGGCTCCACTGAAAACACACAAAGTAGAGTATTCCTCCCTGTGTAGTCCTAACCAGGCACCAGTATACCGTACTGGGCCACTGATCGCTGTGGGAGGGCCACATTTATAGAATAAAAGTACTTTATTAATCCCAACAACAGCCTCCATGTACAGCGTTTATAACACAACAACAGAACAGTATAAAACTAAAAGTGGGATTCATAACAGGCAAAATTCTACATTAAAAATCCGATATTTGACTCATATTGAAGCAGATTATGGATCCAATAACATTAAAGTATTTTCCTCTTTTTGCCGACGCTTGGCTTCAGCAGATATTTACTGGAACACAACATGTCACATTTTCTTCATGAAGAGCAAAGTCGTTCTAGTAAACCCAACCAGTCATCTGAATTTATGAGTAAGCGACAGACTGAGACCCAGACGAGTTAGGAACCCAAACAGCCGTATGAAGCGCCGTGGTTTCGTGTTTCACACAGAACACAGATGTTTTCATCGCACTCTTCCAACTCAGACTTCTACATCCTGTCAAACGGGAGCCATGGAGGAACGCTCCGCGTCCAACCTGCTCAGGTGATCCAGGTTCATTTTACAGAGAGGCAACCAGAGGCCGGATTATCCAATGGACATGATGGGCACAGGCCCACTTGGGGCCCACGTAGGGAAAACACCAGCAGTTTGGACATGAAACAAAATGTATATAAAAGCCAGATAGTTACACCACAGTGTCCAGTGTGTTGGTACGGGTACCACTGGCTGAGAGATGTTAGAAATGTCGTTTCACAGTGTATCATTCACAATTTTCACAATGTTGCGGTGGGGAAGGGGGGCCCTGGAGCACTCTGGGCCCAGAGGCTTCTGCACTTTTAATCCGGCCCTGCCTACAGGGTTTGGTCCTGCCCGCTGGGCCCCCGTAGCGCCGGGTCGGAGGACGACTTCTCTGATACTGCCTGGTTTTCTAACATTCAAAACTAAGACGTAATCCCAGCCCTCGTCTCTGAATAGTCTCTTAGACAGAGAATTTGTGCTTTTAATTATCTTAATGTTTATCGTGCACGTCTCCTGTGTTTTGCATCGGAAAGGACCACTGCGTGTTTGCAAGCGACATGCGGGTGACCAGTAGAGGCAGCAGAGGAAGCGGTTTGACCGGTGTAAGGTCACCTAGGGCCAAAGTTGTCTGTCAGTATGATACCATGTGTTTAAGGAACCTTTTCTTCCACCCCGATACTGATATAAATACTTCTTGTCCCCTAAGCGAAAATCATGATTATTATCTATATGACAAGGGTGATATTGAATATTGATCACTTGACAAATATCAATACTTGAAAGAAATGCTTTGAAAATAATAAATTATACTGATGAGCCAGTTAAACAAAAAAACATTGATTAATCTTTTGAAAGTGATAATTAAATAATAGAGTATAAATTGTAAGATTATTTACATTTATTGAATGAAAATAAAAAATATACAAAAGTAATGAAATTAAATTAAATAAAATGAAAAATACTTATTAATCCCCAAAGGGAAATTCAATAAATAATAATAGACAAATATAATAAAACATAACCTGCATTACACTAGTAGAATATAAAAACATGTCATAATGACACCTGAAAGGCTGCCAGGATCACTGGAAACAAAAGGAGCGCGCTGCTGCTCGGCTTCAGATGCAGTTTTATTACCTAAAATGCTCACAAGTCAAAATAAACGACATGTTTTGTGTCAGCTGCGGGATCTCGATACTTAAGAATTGAATCCGATATTTTATATGCCAGATATCATAAGTATCCATATGGCCATAAGTATCTTATAGCCATAATAGGGCCCTATAAAATCTGTTTTATTTTTTCCCAAATTCCATTTTATTTTTCCCTAAATTCTATTTTTTCCATTTTAAATTTTGGGAATTCCATTTTTTCCATGATATTTCTTGGGAATCCCCCTTTTCTTTCTTTCTTTTTTTTTTCAAACTTTTTACTCATATTTTACTTCTAAAAACCTTGTTTTTTTTTTTATTTAAATAGCTATAATTTACACAAATTAAATACAAATTATAGGGCCCTACCATAAGTATCGACTCAACACTACCGATATGCCCATCTCTCGTCTAAACCATGTGTTTCCAGCATATCATTAAAATAAAACTATATCAGAAGTTCACACAGAAACAGGCCAACGTTCCTCCAGCTGGATGTGTGGTGTGGAGTCATGAGAGGTAATCTGACGTTCCCAGCTCTGCACTCGCACTAATGCTTCTCATCTTTTGGGAAATGCAGGTGAACCTGATGTTGAATGGGAAGCCAGTCATCTCGGCCTTCGCCGGTGACAAAGATGTGACTCGCGAGGCTGCCACCAACGGCGTTCTGCTTTTTCTGGAGAAGGAGGACAAAGTCTACCTGAAGCTGGAGAAGGGAAACTTAGTTGGTGGATGGCAGTACTCAACATTCTCTGGCTTTCTTGTGTTTCCTCTGTAAAGTCAGAAAAAGACAACTGTTTCGCTTACCGACTTCTTCATAACGTGTCGTCAAAGTATAATCAAAACATCGCTGCTGCATCTGTTGGGCCCAGCGGCTGGAAGAAGGTGGAAGAAAAGGTTTGCTTTGCATTGTGGAGGTGAGGAGCTGCTGTCCAGATGAAGAAGACTTGAAATGTTCCCCATTGCTGCCATTTGTTCCTGTCACTCCAGCAGTCCCAGAGGGGAACGCCAACACATCCCAGAAGAACCCTTCAGACTCTGACTTGGTGAAATATTGTCAGCATACTTCTTTTCTTTTTCTTTTTCATGACAATGTTTGCATTTATTGCTTCTCCGTTTGGGTGCAGACAGTATAAACCTGTGTGATCTGTGTGACTTACCACCATCATCGCTAAGCACTGGTCCAGCAGCTGGTCGAATGAGGAGGGCGGTTATGCTTATAGCAGCAACTTATTATTATTTATAGTATTTATCCTGATTGGGAAACTCAGCTCTGCACTCAGCCCCTATCCAGATGTCTGCCATATTTCTTTGCACAGAAACGTGTTAGTTAGGTGATCAGAGGTATGGATCGATGGCTGAATGGGCCTTCGGGGATTTGGGGTTCACAAGCGATAAGTCACTTTAGCCTCATTCCGAAAAGATTTAATCATTCAGATCGATATTTTCACATTCTGCTGTGTATAAGTCATGATGGGGATTTTAAAGTCCTTCTGAGTTCATTATAATAATGTAGTTGGTGGCAGGAAGTGAAGCACTGCAAGCTTTTTCACCACGATTTGTCTGATTGATCCATAGCTAACGCTTCCAGCTCTCATGCACAAAGTCTTTGTCATAAATTCACTTTTCCATTTTCTACACCGCTTATTCCAGTTGAGGTTGGTGGGTAAGCTGGAACCTGTGCAGGCAGTTAGCAGCACACTCTGGACAGGTTACTGGTCCGTCGCCGTTTCTAGTCACATTGGAAAATGAAATGCTTCTTACGGAAGTGATTTGGAAGTATCTCAGGAAACGTGTGTTCCTGCCAAACCTCTTGCCAAGCAGACATTAGCTTCTTTGCCGTCTGAGCTGCAGTTTTTGTTGTTGCCTATTTGTTGTATCCCTTCGGGTATCCCCACTTTTATCCTGACATTAGCTGCGTTTCAAAATAAAAGTGATATTTGTAAGTTTCAACAAACAACAACTGCAGTTTGCAGGTGTTTCCATTTGGCGAGACTTTACGGGAATTGCGGCTAATGCAAAGTCGCCATGTAGCGTTATTTGGGGTTTTCTACTTGCTGCGGAGAATTTGCAATGGCTTTTCGAAGCTTTTTTTCCCCTCATTTTCATTTATAAAACACTAAAATTTGCTGTTTGTTCCACACCGTGCCATCTTTACCGAAAAAGACATGGTCACGACGCCCTCATGCACATTCAATTCAATTTCAATTCAGCTTTATTTGTACAGCGCCACTTCACAACAATGTTGTCACAGGGCACTGTACATCCACACCATTTCAAGCCAATTCATACATATCCTATAATAGAAACCAACTGATTGCATCGAGTCATGACTTGAATCCAATCCTCCATCCTGAGCTGCACGCGGCGACAGTGGGAAGGAAAAAACTCCCCTTTAACAGGAAGAAAACCTCCGGCAGAACCCGGCTCAGGGAGGGCAGCCATCTGCCTCGACTGGTTGAGGTGGAGACGACAGGAAAGACAGATCAACATGTACAACTGCTCTTATTCAGGAAGATCTGCGGAAAAAGGAAAAATAAGTTAGAGACGGCAATATTGGCATTTATTTATACGTTAATGTATTAGAGTAATAGAGCGAGGTACTTCTCAGTGCATCAGGTAACATCCCCATTGCTACATAAGTAATGGTTGGCTAGACTACCCATAACTATAAGAGCAAAGAGCAGAACCTGGATAGTTGGGTCCCGTGTAGCCTGTAGCTACACAGCTACATGTAGCCTACATTTGTACTAGGGCTGGGCAATTAATCAGATTTTAATCTCAACTACGATCTGAGTTTTCAACGATGATAAAAATAAAAGGGTGTGATTATTTTTCTCTCTGCAGTTTCCTCTCCTGCTGTCTTCAGCTGCTAATCGAGCGTCTCTGGCATTGCAGCGCTGTGCTGTAAACTCCTCCCACAGCCGCTTTGCTTTCATTCAGACACTGTTGCCAACTTGGTGACTTTCTCGCTAAATCTGGAGACTTTTTTTGTTAAAAGCAACAAATCTAGCAACTTTTACTGGAGTTATTAGAGACTTTTCTGGTGTTTTGGCGACTGACTTGAAGGCACATATTGTTCTGCAGTTACTGTAAGGAAGGAGCAGCGGGAGCCTCTCCCGTCCTAAAGCACTCCCAGGCGGCCAGTCTCAGTCGGCTCCGGCTGCAGGTCAATGTAGAATAACTGCAGTAGGTTGTGGAAGTTCACCTAAACATAGTTTATACCATTGTCAGTGACAACTGGCTGCATTATTTTCTTATAAACGCACACGTAGCTCAGCGAGTTAAAAACTGTAATATCCCTCCGTTACGGGGCGTTACCATAGCAACGCGTTAACCAGCTGGTTCAGATCAGCCGTCTTTTAACAGGTGAAAGAGAAACGCGCTGCAGCCTGACAGCGGTTGTTTGGTATAAAACGTACATGGAGGCCAACGTAAAATAGTTCCTATATAAGCGGTAAAAGCGGATTAAACAACTCTGAACCGTACATTAGGCGGTTATAATGGGCGACACGGAGTCTAGAACACCACGACACGCAGCGTTGTTTATAAATACTGGATAATTGTGTTAAAAATAAATAATCGAGATCTTAATTTCAGTCAAAATAATAGTGATTATAATTTTTGTCATAATTGAGCAGCCCTAATTTGTATTCAGTGTACATTTTTAATTGTGTTTAGCTTATATTTCTATTTTTTTTAATTTAGCTTATATTTCTACTTCTTAATCTTTTATTTCTGTTCATACTTTTACATAGTTTTTAGTATATATTTATATTTCCTTCTCTAAGCTACTCCCGAGACCTCAGGTCCAATTTCGTATCTCTGACATGTGAATGTCAGCTGATATGACAAAGTTCCTTGAATCCTTGAACCCATGTCACGTCCAGGGACACGTAAATGCGAGAAAAGTGTTTCCATTACACTTTTGCTATTTTTTCTACATCAAAACGTGTGGAAAACCATCTCATGAGAGCATAAAAACTGATGTTTCCATCAGTGTTTTTTTATTGCTATATTTAGTTTTTGCTCAATTCTACATGAAATGGAAACACAGCTATTGTCTCTTGTAGTTTACAGTCCTTTATACAGCGATGCGAATAAACAAAACGAAATTGTGAATATTTCAGAGGTTAAAAATTGTGATAAAAATTTGCAAAAAAATTATAAAGATATAAGTTGAGAAAAACTTCTGCTGAAAGATTTGAATGGAAAACCTCACAAAACTAACATGGATTGCACATGAAGGGATACATCTTATTCTGAAACAGAGGAGTTCAGCTGTTTAGTCCAGGAGCTGAATCTGGACCACGGCCGCTTCAGGACAGACTTTAGGATGTCTGTGGGTCAGTCTGAGGATCTGCTTATACAGCTAGCCAGTTCTGTTAACTCTGTCAAAACACCTTCTCTGCTTGGCCGATTGTATATCTATCGAAAAATCGATTCAATACAACATATCGCCTTGGGGATTATTGAGAGGAAATATTCAGTTGGAGTGTAAAGGCTTTTATTGGCTTGAGCTCTTCACTGATGGCTTCACGCGCTTCAGTTAAAGAGACCAAGTGAAAAAAAATCTTTGTTTGAAAAAATTAATTGATAAATATCTTAAAATGACAGCAGAGAGACAAAAGGAGCAACCAGACCGTGTGTGTGAGGTGTCTGTGATCAGACGTCGCGTTGCTGTTCGCCGTGAGAATCTGCTGGCTGAGACTTCACTTATTTCCTCACCTGAACAGGTAATGTTTGTCTTCAGCGTCGGGCTGCAGAAGGAAGCTTTTTGGCTTCTGGTTGTAAGCTTGGTGGACCTGGTTGAGAACAGACTCTGGGTAAAGTTTGGTTTCATGCATGCAAATATGTGGAGATGAAGAGATGAAGCACACGTTTGCTGAAATACAATCATCAAACAGTTTATAATCTGAACCCCGCTATGGTTGTTCTGCCTTCAAACAATCCCCTGAACAGACTCCCTCAGCTCTGATGTCATTTGTTTGGATATCCCGTGGCAACATCTGAGGTACAGAAACATAGTTTCACCAGACTCGAACAGGAGAGTTTTCATAAGTTCATCATCTCATCAGAATGTGTCGGTTTTCTGTTTAAGGTCTTTCTGCTGCCTCATGGTGGTCAGAAAAGTCAAATTCAGCATTTTCATGGAAAGAATGTATGTTTGGATGATAAATAACCAATCAGCTTTAACAGGAGTGCCTCGACATTTGCATGGACGGTGTTTGGGAAGTCGTAGAGCAGGATCACCTCAATGCCAAGCGTTCTTCAGGTTTTGGATGTTTCACTGCTGACTAACGTCCAAACGACCCCATTCACTCATCTGAGTCATGTGTGTTGCTGCAGGGACACATCTAATACCTGCAGGAGACCCTCAAGTTGGTGATCCCTGCAGGGCTGCAGTGTCAGATGATATTATTTGCATAAAATAAATAAGAAGTTATGCTACAGAATTTGTACATTTATACATACATCTGTTTAAAATTGCATTGTTTCAGTAAAACTCGATTCAGGCAGAGCTGCATCGCTTGTAAAATGCATTTGGTGATGAGTTCGTTGTAGGATTGTCAAACTCTGTAGATTTCTGTTGTTTCCCTGCTCCAACACACCTGACTCAAGTCACATAAATCCAACAGGTTCTTGTCAACTTTAAAAACACCTACTAATTCCAGTCAGGTGTGTTGGAGCAGGGAAACAACAAAGACTGAAAGATGGCAGCGCTTGAGTACTGAAATTTAATACGTGTGTTGTAATACGTCAAAGCAGTCCATCTGTGTGTTTGTAGACCCGGTGCAAGCCAACTGCTGGTTGAAAGACTAACGCATCATTCAGTCTACCTTTATGTTGGTGCGTCCATTTGACGCTTGGTCAGGCTTCACTGTCCGCGTTGTATTACGCAACCTTGAAGCTGGATTTACACTCCCTCAGTGTCTGGGTCAGTTAGGGGCGGCGCTACTGATGTAATTGGCCCACTGACTCCGCTGTAGCAACTGACACTGCTAACGCAACTGACACTGCTAACGCAACTGATGCAGTTAATGCAGCTGACACAACTGGCACAGCTACACAACTGACACAGCTAACACAACTGACGCAGCTAACACCGCTGAAGCAACGGGCGCAGCTAGCACAACTGACACAACTGACACAGCTAACACAACTGACGCAGCTAACACCGCTGAAGCAACGGGCGCAGCTAGCACAACTGACACAGCTAACACAACTGACGCAGCTAACGCCGCTGAAGCAACTGGCACAGCTACACAACTGACGCAGCTAACACCGCTGAAGCAACGGGCGCAGCTAGCACAACTGACACAGCTAACACAACTGACGCAGCTAACACCGCTGAAGCAACGGGCACAGCTAGCACAACTGACACAGCTAACACAACTGACGCAGCTAACACCGCTGAAGCAACGGGCGCAGCTAGCACAACTGACACAGCTAACACAACTGACGCAGCTAACGCCGCTGAAGCAACGGGCGCAGCTAACACAACTGACGCAACTGGCGCAACTAACACAACTGACACAGCTAACACAACTGACGCAACTAACACAACTGACACAGCTAACACCGCTGAAGCAACGGGCGCAGCTAGCACAACTGACACAGCTAACACAACTGACGCAACTGGCACAGCTAACACAACTGATGCAACTGGCGCAGCTAACACAAGTGACGCAGCTAACACCGCTGACGCAATGGGCACAGCTAGCACAACTAACACAGCCTATGCAACTGACACAGCTAACACAACTGACGCAGCTAACGCCGCTGAAGCAACTGGCACAGCTACACAACTGACGCAGCTAACACCGCTGAAGCAACGGGCGCAGCTAGCACAACTGACACAGCTAACACAACTGACGCAGCTAACACCGCTGAAGCAACGGGCGCAGCTAGCACAACTGACACAGCTAACACAACTGACGCAGCTAACACCGCTGAAGCAACGGGCGCAGCTAGCACAACTGACACAGCTAACACAACTGACGCAGCTAACGCCGCTGAAGCAACGGGCGCAGCTAACACAACTGACGCAACTGGCGCAACTAACACAACTGACACAGCTAACACAACTGACGCAACTAACACAACTGACACAGCTAACACCGCTGAAGCAACGGGCGCAGCTAGCACAACTGACACAGCTAACACAACTGACGCAACTGGCACAGCTAACACAACTGATGCAACTGGCGCAGCTAACACAAGTGACGCAGCTAACACCGCTGACGCAATGGGCACAGCTAGCACAACTAACACAGCCTATGCAACTGACACAGCTAACACAACTGATGCAGTTAACACCGCTGACGCAACTAGCGCAGCTAACACAACTGACACAGCTAACACAACTGAAGCAACGGGCGCAGCTAGCACAACTGACACAGCTAACACAACTGACGAAGCTAACACCGTTGACGCATCTGATGCAACTGACGGAGCTAACGCAACTGACACAACTGGCACATCCGATGTAACTGAGTCAGCTGACGCCTGTGAAATGTTTTCTTGTACCTGAGCATAGTGTTTTCACATCGCATTGCAGTTTCTTTTCTGTGGGTACTCCACATTTTCAGCCAAAAGTTCCAGAAATCTAAAAACATGTAATCACAGACCCTCCAATCACAAGGGAGTACCTCTGTGTAACTGTGCTGCATGTCTGGTCTGGAAGAGGTGCTTGTCAAACCTCTGTGGACCTACATGGACAATAGGGCGGTGACGCCACAACATACCTTACACAGACACTGTTGGAGTATACATCCAGCTTTACGTTGCTGGTATGGTTGTTAGGCACTACATCCAATAGAGGGCAGAGTTCATAGTTCACCTCCGGGTTATGATGTCAGCAGTAACATGACAGTGGAGAAGATAATAAACATGTCTGTAGATCACATGAAATCATGACAAAATGATGAAAGAATTCATTAGACAACAATTAGATGATGCCAGTATCACAAATTCTCCCACGATACAACTTTGATTCGGTCCAGGTTCCAGTGAACTATGACATGATGTCATGTTGATAAACATAAACTCTTACTTCCTATCAAATCCCAGAAAGCAACATAAACAGGAAAATGTCATTTTTTCTTCCTGAGCTCAGATATGAAAAACAATCTGTTCTTTAAGAAAGCTCAAAAAAACTATTTTTCTCCATGAAAGCAGGATATAGTGTAGACCTTACTTCTATTTAGAGTCCAAAAAGATGTATTTTTAGAGCTTAGTTTTAATAACCAAGGTAGTACAGTCTTTTGAATCCATGTAGATTTATGTTTGTGAAGACCTTCAGAAAGTTTTAGGACCTCAACCAGTGAAAATGCCTGAAACACACAGATTCAGGAGTCACAGTTCCAGCTGATGAGCATACACAGCCGTCTCTGGGTCAACTGGGATAGTGATAAATTAATAAACTCATAGTTTATCTTCAGCTCAATAGTCAGAATATAGAAGGATGGCTTCCTTTTCATGTCTCAAGTTAAATTACAGCCCAGACCATAGTTGGAGTCGCCGGTGCGACCTGAAACAGAATTCCACCCCCTCATCAGCGGGACCCCTCTGAAAGCGCTCACGTTCACACACCAGATGCATCTGCAAATATTTCAGCCAATGATCAAGTTTTCTGTTGTATAGCATGGTTGTCACCAGCCAGAGTGGGAACGCTGAAGGTAGGGATGGAAATGAGAGCAGAGCTCAGCTCAACAAGCCTCCTGACCATTTCCAGCTGCACATTAAAAAACAGTAGATTTCAGCTGCAAATAGATTCAGAAGCACAGTTCAAGTTTTTGCAGTGAAGAAACTGGCAGCATTAATCAAATCTCCATGCAATGTTACGTATTTTCTTTTGTTAATCTTACACAAACTATATTTTTTAGTGTCAAGACTATGTTTGTTCACAGTGGTGGAGTCATAAGGACAGTGCCAATGAAAAACGCCTACAGCTTCAGCGCTTAATGATTTTTATTGTTAGTTTTTTTTAATTAAATAATAGCAAAATGTACATTTATGGATTTGAAAGTTTAAACTTGACCGTGAAATGGTTTCAGTTCATGTTTGACATAAATGTATAAATGTATTGACGAATTATGCCGTTAAATGATAAATAAAAATTGTGTTTTTTAAAAAAAAATAATTCATGAAATAATTTTTGAAAAGCTTATGAAACTGATGGATATTATGTGTCATTGCAGTGTACGGCTTCCAGAAACATGGAAGGGTATAAACTCACCAGCCGCTGTTATTAGGTGCAACTGTGCATTTACATGACAATTACATTAAACAGCCAATCACATGGCAGCAGCTCGATGCGTATAGACCTTTAGTCATAGTCAAGACGTCATGATGGAGTTCTGTGTCACTGCAACTGGATACCAACACACTGGCTGTTTTCAACACACACTGTAGGTTATTCAGGACATTATCAGAGGACAGGAGGGAAAATAAAAGAGAAAGTGAAAGAGCAACATTGGTTTGACTTTTACTGAGTGGACAGCGCTCAGAGAGGAGACAGGAAGCAACATGGATGCCAAACTGTAAAAGTCTGTAAATCTTCAGTAGTTGGACTGAACGTAGCTTTAAATATGTTTATTGGTGCAAGTCTGAGCACATCAGAAACTACTGATGTGGTGAGATTTTCCACACACAACCATTGTCTAAAGCAGAAAATGGTTCAGTTAGCAGCAGCAAAACATCTGGTTGATGTCAGGAGACTGGTCAGACTGGTTGGAGATGATGGAAAGACAACAGGGAGTCCAATAAGCAATGGTTCCAGCCAAGGGATGCAGAACATCATCTCTGAACACACAACACTTCCAGTCTGGAAGCAGATGGTCTCCAGCAGCAGAAGACCACATCGGGTTCAGACTCACTAGAACTGGACAATAGAAGATGGAGAAACTGGTCTGCTGGGTTCCAGTTCAGGTCCACATTCACATGGTAGGATCAGTTTGTGTTTCACATTTTATGTCCAATTAAACATTTTAATTTAAAGTGTTTTATATAAAACAAAGATGGCGCAAAAAAAGCTTTAAAAGTGTCAAAATATGGCGGGAATTTAATCTTTAGTTTGTTTCACTTGTTTGCAGCGTAACAGCTAGATGCTGCTTCTCCATGTTTGGTCTGGATTCCGTTCTGGATTCCGGTCCGGACTCCGGTCCGGACTCCCGTCCGGACTAGTTGACCTGAGTCTTTGGATCTCAGAGCTTGGTTTAGATTCTCCACACATGTCACAGATCTGTTCTGGGTCTAGCACGTTGTGGGATTCTGGAAACCATCAGTAGGATTCTAAAATCTATCCTGTGACTGACTGGAAACCAGTATAAGTTAACGCTCCACCAGCAGCATCTGGATGAGCTGCAGTTGTTGAATCCAGTTCAGTCCAGTGATCCAGTCTACTGGAGATGAATGGTGGAAGAGCTTCTACTGGTCTCTCTGGGAGACTGAACCTTTCATTCTGTTGATATTTCTGATGGTAAAAAAGCTTCTTAGTGAAGCTTTGATGCAGCGGCTAAAAGTCAGAATTAAACTTAAACGGTACAAACTCTGTCGGTGGTTTTAAGAGCCGAGTTTACCGACACTGACTGTCACAGAGAATAATTAGATTTTTCTCCCTTTAATTGTAGAAAATTTTCTGTGTTCCAAACACTGTGTTGACTGCAGTCGCCTGGCGACAAAGACACACCGAGCTGTGTATCATCTGCATTACTGCGATAAGTTTGTTGAAGCCTTTTGAATTCTTGACATCGATCTCAAAAACATTTTCTTTGGAAAACCTCGGCCCCCACAAAGTTAAAAGCCAAATCATATTAACTGCATTTAATGAGTGTAAGTTATTCAGTGTGTACAAAATCAAAAGATCTGGGACTTCTACGCATGTAATATGTTGTGTGTACATGAGATGTGTACATTTTTAACTTTAAATAACTTCTCAGCTCTCTTTGAAACATGAAATGCATGATTTTGTTGTTATAAAAGAAAAAGACAAGATTGTCTCATCGATGTCTGTGATGATACAAGGTTGGGCTTCAACAAAAGTCCTAAATCAAAGTAAATAATGACTTTGTAGTTCCACCGCTGGGGAAGCTGATGCTATGTCCTGAGGACACGCCCACTAAGGGACAGAAAATAGACATTGTGATGCTTAAGTTGGAACCAACAGGTGAAATCCTCAGGTTGAGCGTTTGTTAGTTTCATCAGGACCAGTTCAGGATGTTTTAAATACCAGCTGATCTGATGGTCAGACAACTGGCCGTTTGCAGCATCACCACATTTCTATAAAGGAAAATGAAAAGAAGTCACAGCATTGCTGTGAGTCAGTGCGCGTCAGTAGCATGCATTCGGATCTGTTTGGTGCAGGAGATTTGACGCTTTGCTTCCATGAATACCAAACATTCATTCATAATTGTTGCATATGTTGCTAAAAACACATTTATAGCAGCTTTTTATCCACCATCCTTTAATTCAGAATGAAGGCATCTGTGTTGTGCATGTTAAAAAAAACCCAAACAATCATCCGTTTTGCCGTCCGACTGAATAAATCTGGTTGTAAACGCCGTTTGCTGGGAGATTTTCTGTCACGGCTGCTTGATTCGTTCATAAACCAGCTTTTGGACTCGATGTTTATGATACAAAAAAAGATCCTGTCAAGAAGTCATTTTAAGCAAGCATCATGCCTGCCTTTTGATTTAACATCAGTTTAATTAAAACGGCAAACAAAGGGTCACCTGAGAGCTTCACAGTCAGGGGTTTTCTGATTGTACTGCAGCGACACAAAACTCTGCAGCAGAAACGCTGTTTCAGAAACTCCAATCTCTGCTGCCGCTGTGGTGAATTTCAACTTAACTCCGACCTTTCCATCGGCGCTTTGGAGGACAGCGGTGGAGTGGATCTGAATATATTGTGCATTAACGTTGTGGCACTTAAGAATGATTGTTTTCAGCACTTGGTTTGAGTTTTGCAGAGCACCATTCGCTCTGATTGCATCCGGCGAGACACAAGACCTGAACTGAATATTAAAGTCAGCATGAATCCAAGTAAAAACAAAACAAGAGAAACTTCTGAGCACGGACACACAAACCTGCATAAGTGCATAAAAATGTCTGAGAAATGGGTACTACTACTGACAGTGAGGCATAAAAAATATTCTTTTATGGTTTACATCATCAAATATGTTTATGTTTTCATATATCCTCCTGACTGCCAGGAAAAAAAATGTGTAACTACGAATGTCCACTAAAGAGGACATTGCTTAAACTTTTAAACATTGTGGTAAAATATAGTTTTATTTATCTAAGAAAAGATGTGTTTATAAGATATTGCAATGAAAATATAACTACAAAATTTCAAGTAAAAATCAGCACAAAGAAAAGTATTATGCACTTTTGCTCTTCCCATAAAACACGCTTGTTGCAATGGAGGCCATTTTTCTTGGAGAAAGAAAGTTCACAAAGCCCCACCCCCACAAATGAGGTACCATTTAAAAGCACTAAATGTCCTCTTTAAAGACCAAAAGGTGTTAGTTCAGTAGCATTCAGGGAGATGAAAATATTTAGGTTTACAAAGGTCCTCCATGAGGACAAATCTGAACTACAGGTAGTCAGGAGGATATAAAAACTGCTCTGCGAAACTTTCCCTCTTGGCAGCAACAAACTGGAACTACATAATAATTCTCAGCTAAGCTTTTATTGCATCAAACAGTACTAGGAATTTAGAAAAAACAAAAGTCCCCAAATCAAAATGGTTAACTTTTTTGTTCACCATCTTAAAGACACACCACAGAACTTTCACCATTTTCCCGTCAGCGCCTCCTTTCAACGGCTAACTCAGCCTCTATCCTGCATCATACCTGACCTGTCAGCTCTCTCCAGCCAGAAGACGATCTGACGACGACTCTTGTTTTGTCTCTTTCTCTTCTTGCGTTTTTTTGCTGAATCAGCGACGTTGCGTGTTCAGAACAGCCAGTTCCTTGTTATACCGTGAAGCAAAACGTCACATCGCGTCCCGGATGTAAAAGTTGTCATGGTGTCAGTTTCTCAGCAGCGGCTCTAGAAATGCACATGATAGATGTTACGGTGTCATCGAATAAGTCCGGGACATGGAGATTTAGAGTAAAAAACAAAATCCCTCTGAGAGCACAAACACATGTGCCACAGTTCTAAAAACTTCCAGGATCCAAATGGTGATCCAGATCACCACCAAAATTAAATCAGTTCTTTTTCACATTTCCAACAACTCCTGAAAATGTCATGAAAAAAATGACAATTTTTCAGTTATGTTGAACACAAAGGCACAAACACCAATAAACATCGGTAAAAACATAACCTCCTTAGCGGAGGCAACTATGACCTCTATAAAAAAACAACAACAAAAAAAAAAAAAATTATGACCCCTACAGGTAACAGGGGGAACTGCAACTTTTAACAGCACAATAAGCACAATAAGGAAAAGTGGAATTTGGCTGACAGGACGTTTGGCAGTGTGGATTGTGAATGTTAAGCTGTAATGTTTTATAAGTAACCAATGCTCAAGTACATTCCTTTTTATGTAAAGTAACTCCGTTACCATTACCTTACGAAGCATTCCATGTGTTTACACGGGAGTTTTAATTCCTCTTTAATCCCGAATCAAAGTTAATTCCACTTTAAACTGATGAAAAATAACCATGTGAACATGAAGATTTCTATTCAGAATTAAACTTAATTCCGATGTAAGTGTCTGGTTTATTCACATTTTAATTCCGAACTATTTAATTCCTCTGTCATGTAAACCTTCATTTCGCTCTAAGTTAATTCCGGCCGTTCTGAGCATGCTCGTTACCTTGTCCTGTCCCGATGATGCACGTTGTTTTACCTCCCGTGTTCGGTGGTCTATCTTTCTTCTCCTTCTCAGTCGCTGCAGAAAGTAAAGTAGTATGCTGGTGTTGAGCTGCTACTTCATGTTTATAATAAAAATAGTGGTGAAACTGGTTCTTATTATGTAGTTTTTACAAGTTACAACTGAAAACACAAGAAGCAGGGAGAAAACTTTGTTTATTTCCGGTATACGTCATACGCCACGTGCACCCTCTGTCCAATCAGAACCCTTCCCAACCCGCCGCTCTAAAGAGGAATTAAGTAAGACGTGTTTCATGTAAACCTTCATTCGGAATTATTATTTTCATGTAAACTTGTAGGAAAATACACTAATTCCGAATTTTTTAAATCCGAATTATTTAAATCCAAATTAAAAAACATCATGTGACCGTCTTTGTCAGTTACTTGCTAAATAAATACATGTGGCCAGCAGCTGTGCTTCTGTCTCTGTACAGCAGGATGCAGCACTACATGTGAAGTGTTGCTGAGTTCACTTGTTTTTCTGTGAACTGTAAGTTTTTAATTAGTA
Source organism: Telmatherina bonti (assembly GCF_933228915.1). Classification (NCBI taxonomy): domain Eukaryota; kingdom Metazoa; phylum Chordata; class Actinopteri; order Atheriniformes; family Telmatherinidae; genus Telmatherina; species Telmatherina bonti. Next base: position 34,862,565 of record NC_136622.1, read on the forward strand.
AAACCTAAAATGGGAAAGATTTAATGAATCCCCAAAAAGAAATTCTAAGCTGACTGTAGCTGCCTCTGTAGCTGACTCCATTTATGCCACTAAGAGCAAATAAAATCTTCTAATGACTCCTGTAATCTCAGCTGAAGTCTGCTTTGGTCGTTCATTCATTGTCTACGCTTCATGGTCCCGGGGAAGCTGGAGTCCATCCCAGCAGCTGTCAGGCGGGAGGCAGGTGCACCCTGGAGAGGTCAACACACCGTTTCAGACACTCGCATTATGTAGCAGAGATGATGTCTACATGAACATAAATCAGCTGCAAGCTGCAGCTTGTGGCTGAAACACTGCAGCTGAATCGGGCTCCTGGAGAAGCCAGCGGCGGTAACGGCTGTTGTTGAGATGTGGCTTTGCTTTTTGCACGGTGGAGTTTTACGCTGCATCTGAACTGTGTTAACCGTGTTTGTGAGCCCAGGCGGTGATGTCCTTCACCCGTTTTAATGCAGTGCCGTCAGAGGGATGGAAAGTTGTGGACATTTAATGCTGGTGTTTGGTCTTGCAGAGATTTCTCCAGCTTCTCTGAATCTTTTGATCATATCATGGACTACAGATTATGAAATAATCCCTTAATTCCTGCAGTTTGAATGCTGAGAAACATTCAGAAACTGTTGGGCTGCTTGGAGTTGTTCACAAAGTGGTGAACATCACTCCATCCTTTGCTTGTGAAAAGCTTTTCAGGGATGCTCCTTTCAAACCGAGTTAGGATGAGACACCCACCTGGTCACCTGTGCAACATTTGAAACAGGTGTTTTTTTTTTTAACATTTTCAACTCTCAGCCTTTCGTTGTTCTAGTTTTCTGTCAACATGTTGCAGGCATCGTACTCAGAATAAGTAAATATTTGCAAAAAACACAAAGTTTACGAGTTTGAACGTTAAATATCTTGCCTTTAATTGAAAGAGGTTTAAAGTATTCACAAATCACTGTATTTTCTTATGTATGTTTTACACAACGTCCCTGCCCACCTCCCCTCCTTTTTAAAGATGTTTAAATGAAACATGGCTGCAGTATGTTTCTGCTGCACAAAGTCAAACCATGGAAATGGAAAAATGGTGTGAAAACGGTGTTACCTGCACATTAAATGTCTGTTTTTATTCCAGCAGACAAAACCAGGAGGCTCTAATTTCATGTCCTATTAGGAGTTTTAGGCTGTTATCTATTAACAGATCACAAAACCCTCTTAGTCAGCTTGAAGGTTTTCTCTCAGAAGACTTGTGTTCAATCTGTTAGTTTCCTATTTAATATCTTGTTTTGAGTTGGGAGGAAACTGGTTGATGGTGAAGAAAACATAATTGAAACAGCATGACTCTACAGCAGATTCAGACAAGCGCAGAAAATGATGTGACTTGGATTTCCACGTGCTTTAAACAAAAGGAAACAAGAGACAACCTAAAGCCTCATGCAACAAGAGCAAAATGTAATAATTACCAACAGAAGAAGTTCTGGAACCGCAGACAAAGACCCAACAAAAGGTATTAACCTAAAAGAAAATCCAAAAAACAAAATATCTGTAATTCTGCAGCACGAGGTGGTCGCAGTCAAACAGAGAGGAGCTGCCAGTCATCACAGCTGCCTTGAATGGAGGTGATGAAAGCCTTGTCCACACGCAGCAGGTTTCTCACAAAACACAGATATTTTTCTCTGATTTGGCCTCATCCACAACGAAAAAGCAAGTTTATACCACAGACCGTATATGAAAGATGGGCGGAGCCTCCGGCGGTTAAAAGTAAAGCCGATGCGGAAGTGCATAAAACTGCAGTTCCCCCTTCATCCACTAGGGGCTGCAAAACAGAGCAAATCCCCATAGACTCCCATGTTAAAAAGACCAACTCCACAGCAGAAATAAACAAGTTTACAGCAGAAATAAACAAGTTTACAGCAGAAATAAGTTCGACATATTTAGGGGCGTGTCCTTTTGATTGACAGGTACCCGATCTCCAGCTTTAAGTAAGAAGAACGTAGAACAACCACGGTTTTTAGCCGGTTAACAACGTGACGTAGCTTTAGCCTGCTTACCTCCGTTAGCTGGTTAGCTCCCGTTATCTCCAGGTTAGCTCTTAGCTACAGGCAGCTCGGAGTTCGCTCAATGTCAATCATCCACCATGACGCTCACAGCCCCCCTCTCAGCTCCACCTTTTTGCCCATGTTTGTATTTTCCGGGTGAGACGACACGCATGCCCCTACCAAGATGGAGATGGTAGGAACCGCCCACCGAGCTTCAGGTCAGCTCTTCAGAAACCTACGGGTGACGTCACGGAGACTCCGCCCACCTTTTTATATACATTCAATGGTTTATGCATCAAAAACGATTCTTTAAAAAAACCTCCAACCAAAGTGAAGGTTTGCAAATACTCTGTTTGCACGTCTGCATGAGGACATATGCAACTGGGTTTTAGGTTTTGAAACATCACCGTCTGCAACCAAAATATCATGATGCCACATGTGTAAGAGGCCGACAGAAGAAGAAACTGGGAAGAAGCCAACCAATCCTGGAGCCTGATGGTATGGGCGGAGCTGAGGGATGGCAGCCAATCATCCGTCGGCTCGGAAGTCACTGCATTTACATGTCAGCCCTGCAGGCGAGCGGGCTTGGGACCGTAACAATTACTGATCACAAATAACTGCTAAATGATCCCAACTGGAAGTTAAAACAGTTCCTGCATATCTGTAAGAGCCAAAAGCTACATCATGACATGATACTGTTCGGAGGAGTTGATGGACATGATACTTTGACACTAACATGACTCTAAATGTTGAAGTTTATAGTTAATGATAAATATACAGTGTTGCGTCATCTGAGAGATCAGTTTTACACATTCTCTGTCCTGCAGGTTTTACATGTCCCCAACAGCCTGTCAGCATATGAATAAATCCACAATAACCATCAAACCTTTATTCCATACTCTGGTTTATTGTCCCGTAACCTTCAGCTAGCAGCAGCTTCGCCTCTGTAAAGCGATTTCATGGCTGTAAGATTTTAACTAGAACGGTTAGAAGCCTCTCATGTGCCATACAGGTACATGTTTTATTTGAGGTGTTCTCTGGTACCAGTTTTTCACATGGTGCAACTTTCTCTCAAACAAAAAGTTTAGCTTTGCTTCATTTCCCAGAGAGTTCAGCCCAACCATGTCTTTATGGTGCATTGTGCGTTACTGGGAAATGAGAGCTAAACAGTGCAGGTGAGGCATGAAAGCAGGTTTCCAGCAACAGTTAAAAATCAGATCCTAACTCAGCTACAAACTAACGTTGTCCAGAATGTGCGAACACAAAATGCAAATGAGCCTGGAAAAGAAGAGTTGATCTGTTGGGCCGAAAGCACGTCAGCATGCAGAGCGGTTTGTCGGGCACTTCTGTGCCTCCAACACGTCTTGTTCTGACTCCTGAATAGAAAATGAAAAGCTCATCTGGTGCGGCTCGGAGGCTGGGATTAGGGTCAGGGAGGGGGTTGCTCTGGGCGGCTCAAAGATGGGATTTCTGATGTGATTTCAGTTGCTTCATCACACACACCGCTGCCTTTGTAACTCATGCAGCTGTCAGTATCCACAGTGGCGGTGGGGAGAGGTTGGATATTTTTTTGGCAAAGCAACAGAACAGCTAACTCAGTTTTGGTTAATAAATCTGCAAAAGCTGGAGGAGTAAAGAGAATTTGTGTCGCGCCTCGTGCAATCTGCAAGCGTTTTAAAGGTCTACAGATGCACTTCTGACCTGGAAGATCATAACAACAATAGACAAAACTAATAAAAATGCACAAATGTCTCAAAGATACAGAAAAATCATTAAGAATTTATTAAGAAGAACAATCTTCTGGACTCTCAGCATATTCCATGTTGGTCATATGGCATTTACATTTCCTATACATTTTTCCTCTTCAAAAAAGTCTATGTTAAAGACATATATGGAGGATTTTGGGGGAAACCAGCACAGTCATCCTTGCCTCCACTCATCCTTGATGACTTGACGATAACCACAAATGACACGCTCAGTTCTCAGGATATTGTACTTTTCCTCTGAGTGCATTCAGGAGGGAGATGAGATGCATTATGTACTAAAAAGCACATTAATGGTAATACCAATGCCACAATGGAGATGAATTGCCTTCGTCTCGTCATCTGTCTGCTGTGAAACAGGTAGATGGATGGGGAGGAGGGGTGCTGCTTACTGACATGGCAGCTCAAGAATGACTGAAATTGAAAGTGCGTTATTGCTTCTGATGGACGATAGCAGCATGCAGCGTGTGAACATACTGCAGAAGACCAGCTCTGGAGGAGAGAGGAAATAATTTCAGGTGAACTTTCATCAGTAGAGGAGACGTCTGATGTTTGCATTATTTAACAGCCAGAACAAAACTAATGTTTTATAATTTAAAATGAAACAAATCATCATGTTAGTACAGATTTATAGGTCTGTGACGATACGCTTTGATTCCGATTTTTTGGGTGCCGATTCCATTAAAATTGTGATTTTCAAAATTCTTCGATATTGATGAGTTTTGTAGATTAAAAACAATTTATTTATTTATTTTTTATAAAAGTTCTTTTTGCTCATAATTTTTCTTGATTTCAGTGAGGAGAAAGCAACACAGTAGCCAGACCATCACTTTGCTGCTATAATTCCCAAGACGACAAGTAAAAAGATCAATAAAGCCAACAAAAATTTATAGTGGATAATTTTATTTAATTGAAAAAAAAAAAAAAAAGATTTTTTTTTTTAAACAAAAAAATCTATTTCAAAATTGTAAAACAAAAAAAAAAAAGATTTTCGATTTTTCGATTCGATTTTCCCACCCCTAATATTTACTATATATGATGCAGATACTGAAGTGACACCAAATGGCAGCGCCAGCGTTCCACAGAACGGAGTATCGTAGTGAAGACGAACACTTACGTCTT